>NW_017259281.1:1781062-1783094 GCF_001594045.1 Atta colombica | reverse complement strand
TTATCGATTCCTCGATTTGCATTTTTTAATTTCAATTAAAATCAACGTATCAAATATATATTTGATTGTTGCAATCTGTTTGTGTAAATCATGAATATAAGAAATGACTGAACCTGTTATAAAACGTCTATGTAAAAAAAGAGAAGTATAGAGAAAAAAAACTTCATATCAAATCATTGATTATATTACCTTATTGACACAATTTTAGATGTACAAATTTTAACACATACTAGATTCATCAATAAAAATGTAATTTCAAATGTTTTATGAATAATCATAGTAAATAAATAATGAAATGCGTAAAAATGCTTCAAAATTGGAAGGCAATAATGTGATGCCTTACATATTTCAAAGTAGATTTAATATATTTTCTTTCTAAGATAACTTAACATTATAGATGATTTTTACGTCAAGTCAAACAGAAAAATGTATTTTTTATTCTTTTATATAATATTAAAATATGCATTTTTATCAAGTTCCAATGCTATAATCATAATGTTTTTCAAGATAAAAGTTTATACAAATTCCGAATATCTTTAGAACACTTTAATTTCCAAACGGTATAACTTTAACCTCTTTACAAAATTTTTTTAAGTATTTAAATATATATTTTTCAACAATTATACATTATTTAAAAATTTGTTATTCACACGTAAAGTGTGATAAATCCGTCTTAAAATGATTTGTCATCAAATTCTGTATTTTAAACCACTTTTGAAGTTAGAACATTCTAAAGGTATCATGACTTCAAAATTTGCATAAATTAAAAAAATTCCATTTATTTCATATTTAAAAAAATATTATGATTACAGCGTTAAAATTTGACAAAAATACATATTGACATTATGTATAAAAATAAAAAATAAAAAAAAGTAAAAAACACGCATTTTTTGGTTAGATTTGAAGTGAAATATCCTTATATAAAAAATATTCGTATATTTTAATAATACGAGTTTAAAATTCTTAATGTTTTTCATAGTTAAAAATCTTTACATTTTCAATTAACATAACATTTTCGTATTTACAATATTATGCTATTTAATTTTTTTTTCGTTTTTAATATTTGTCATCTACATATTGCATAAAATAGATTTTGCATAAGACAGATAAGCTGGTCCAGTTATTTCTTACATTTACGATATAAGTGAGTAAACCTTTATCTGAAAAATGAGTCTCACGTAAATGCAATATATACAAGGTGATCCGATTAAAACGATGATTTACACCCTGTAATTATATATAATACTAAAATACGTAAAAAAGTTTTTAATTTGCATCTCTAATAAATAAAGAGAAATGCCATATCAAAAACGCTAATATCTTGTTGTTCTTCTAAAAAAATTGCTGAAATTTTCTGCTCATCTTAAGAAATGATAAATAGCCTTATAAAGTATACAATAAAATGTGTGTCAAATATAATTATAAAATATCTTGAATGAATAAAATTCTAAAAATAAATCATCAATGTTCTAATCGATGATTTAAGGAGAATCCTCTAGATATAATTCTACACTGAGTGGTTCACTTGGAAGGGTATATTTACGTCACGCTTTATCACATGATAGTTAGATGTGTTCTATTCGGAGCACATTCAGGATGTGTACTTATTGTTAGATATGCATTACGCAATACTATGTTTTTACGCCACATATAAACACTTTCCACTCTATCTAATTTCAATATTTTTCTTGATACATTCTTTCATAATCTGTATAAAAAAGTAACAATGAGTTAATTTAAGAGATTATAAAATAATTGTGAGTAAATAAATCTTGTTAATACTTCATTTTAATATCTTTAATTTTAATATTTTATTTCAAATTTGACCAATTAATTTTAATTTTATCAGATTTTCATTTTAATTTTATAATATTAAGTTTCCTAGTTTTCTATTTTATGACATCAAAAGATAGAAATTAATCGATTGAGATATGAATTGTTTACAGGTTATCATTTTAAAAGAATATATTTTAGAGTCTTCGCTCACCCTAGAAATACATCTATCTATTCAGTGACATCGTACTTAAAAAAT
>NW_017259281.1:1775577-1780962 GCF_001594045.1 Atta colombica | reverse complement strand
ATATATATATATATTAGGTATAGTAAAAAGAAATCCATTATTTTTCCATTAGATGCAAAAATAATGGATTTCTTTTTACTATACCTAATATACACACACACACACACACGCGCGCGCGCGCGCGCGCACATACATGCACACACACGCACACGCACACACACACACACATACACGCACGCACACACACGCACGCACGCACACGCGCACACACACGCACGCACGCACACGCACGCACGCACACGCGCACACACGCACACGCGCACACACGCACGCACACGCACACACACACGCACGCACGCACACACACACACACACACACACACACACACATATGTATGTATGTATGTATGTATTCTGCATTTAAGATGAGACAAATGTTATAAGAAAGCATTATACAGTAAAAGAGAATAGATAAAATTTGTTAGAAAAAATACAGGATACGCAACTGAAGAGAACGGATTTAACGAATCAATAAAGCGGAATAGAAGCTAACGAGAAACGGAAAATGGAATCCACCCGGCTTATGTAGATGACGAGTGAATGCCAAAAGCTTGGAAGATCTTATTTTTAAACCCGGGTTTGTTAGGACTAGCATCATGTTGGTGCTGGCCACTGCTCGCCGCTGACTGTCCTTCATGTAGCGCCCTTTGCACCAATGGCAGCGAACTGTTCACCTGCGTTCGATTGCGTTCGTATGCGTGCGAGTGCGGTCGCCGATGAGATTCGGCCAGAATTCGGTCAGATCAGGTTGTGCCGGACGTGACGGACGACGAAACGAAAAAAAGAACAAAAAGAAAGAAGAAAAGGATAGTAGACGGCTATAAGTGTTTGTGTCAGCTACTGCATAGCATGCGGAAGTGCATACAGCTAATTTATACGTCGAAATGACAAACGACAGAAAAAAAACTCACCTCTTCATGACTTTGTTCATGTTCGCTATTAGCCAGACTGGATCGTGAACCACGTCTGGTAGAGCTTTTGTCATCGCCTAACAGCGTCTGTACTACCCGTGCCTTACTCACCAGTTCTAATGCCTGCAAAAAGAAAAATAAAAACAAATTATTTTACAAATGCATATTATTGTGCGTATTATTAACTAATTAAATCAAATTTTAATTTTTATACTGTTTTTAATGGATATATATTTTTTTATTTCATATATATATTACGTATATCATATATATTTTTTATTAGTTTTAATTTGCAAATTTATTATATAATTTTAATATTTGATCTAAATATTTGAAGGCCTGATTAACTTGAACTTTTTGTATAATTGATATTTCTTCTTTTTCTTTTCACATTAAAGAAACAGGAGAAAAAATGAATTGTGTAAGGAGTTAAACTGAAAAGAGTAATCTATTATTTAATATTTTGATTACCAATGCCTCAAACCATAAATTTATTTCAAGATGAATAAAAAAATTTTGTCCTCTTAATGTCTTTTTATTTTATAATTGATTGTAGTAATAATTATTAAAATGTTATTTGTGCATGAATTATAGATGTGACTTGAAGAAACAATCAAGAAATTTTCATTATATGTATTAATTATTATATGTGACAATCAATAAATTAACATTATATTAATTATATTAATTAAAATTAAAATTAGAATTAAAAAATATTTAAAAAAGAATATTTTAAATGCAGACAAAAAAATGAATTTTGTGTAACTTTGCAAAAATCATGCAAAATTTTAAAACAATGCTAAGAAACTTTTACTCACTTGTTGCACGTGCTGCGTGCGAGAAATGTAAGAAATATTGTTAGTTATATTATTTGCAATTATAATAAATCTTGTATTCTTGTGTATTCTTTATCAAAGGAGTTAATACAAATATTATCTACCTCTCTTCGAGATCTCAAGGCGCAATCTTCGAGCGTTTCAGCAGCTTCGTATTTACCCTGTCTTCGATAAAGGGCACCAAGATTCTTTAAAGTAGTAGTAACAGTAGGAGAATCCACCTTCGCAGCCTTGTGCCAACCGCCATATTCGCCATATGGTGTGTTTTCCTTGTTTCTATGTTTATTTTCCTCTCTTTCTTCGGCCACCTAAAACAAAAATCACAAGATGATCAAAAAATGATTAATAAATAAATTTCAAAAAATTTCAAGAATTCGATAAAATTTAAAATTATATGATTTGTGTGTACAACTTTGCAAACAGATAATATAAAATATAAATGCTATAATGCTGCTCCTTATCTTTTTTTCACAAATTAATCTTTTATCTTATATTTTCTTTTATTGGTTATTTTTATTTTTTATTATTAAATTATTAAAAACAATGTTGTTTTATAATATATTTATATTTTATACTAATTGACATTTTTTTCTTTGTCTACTGTTCAATTAAATACATTCCAAGTTATCATCATGAATAAATATTTCTATTTTATAAACAATATTGGATGAGAAAGCATATTTAAATTAAGTATCTCTGTTTAATTAATGTAATAAAAGATATGAATTATCTTTGATAATTGAAATGATTATACTTAGGGATATGCTATCTAGACTGATTATTTTTTTAAGAATAACGAGATTTTTAATGTTGGCAATTCAATTATATTACTTCAGTTGTTATTTAATTTTAATCTAAATTACTTCTTTTGTGCGACCTATTTAGACCGACAAAAATTTATTTCTCCAATTTTTCAAAACATTCAAATATACCATAAGATTCTATATAATTTCAACTATTACTTAATATATTTAAAAAATTGCATTTTTATTTCTGTTCAATTGTTGTTTAGAGATGTATATCCGGGTTATACTTTAAAATCTTCAAGTGATGCTGACATTTTTATTTTTATCTTTTTTTAGATAATTAAACTGTTATATCTAGGGACGTGTACTTCGAGACACTTTTAACATATGCAGGACAATGCTGAATACTATATTTTTATTTTTATCCTTTTTGCGTTATTACAATGCACTGAAATAAAAGAAAGAATATTGAATCTAAATAAAATGAATGTGAAAGTAGTGGTTAAAAATGTTTTAGATAAAAAAAGATCTGTAGAATAATTTAGACAAACACGTCTCACATATAACTGATATGTTCAAAATTGGTAATAAAAATAGGTAACAAAATTATATATTATTTCATTCTTGTTACATACACTTTAAATATATAATAACAAAGGAGATTAAAATTGAGAAAAACAGAAATATCAATAAAATCAATTTTATTTTATAACGTTTTTTAGAAAATTTTTTGAAAAAATTTTACATTATTTGTTTGTTGATCTCTTTTTTGATTTTTCCCACATTTGTTATAAAAAAGAAGATACATTGGATATGATTTATGTAACTATTTTAAACAAATGATAAATTGTATTGTATATATGATAAATCTTTTGATTTTATTTAATAATAATTTGTTTCAATATTGTTTATAAGACAGATTATAATTAACTCAAGTAGCATATAGTTTTACATACGTTTCCTAAATTATCATAACATTAAATACGTTTGTAAAATCTATTTATTATAAAATATTCTATTCAACACGTGCTACCTAAATCTTTTGATCTATTTTTACAATAAATTTGTTACGAATAAACAGAAATAATTTCTTAATGAAACTCATATTTGTACAATAATTCATTATTATTGAAGGCGTGAAGTTCGTAGAACGTAGACTTCATCATTGATTATCTTTAATCTTTCTTTAACTCGCGAAATTCTAGCCATAATCTTTAAATTCTTTCCATTTAAAAATTATTAGAGTTTCGATATTTTCGTATTAAAATTTTCGTTTTAAATCTTACAAATTTGTTATTAAAATAATTATTGTCAGTGTTGAATATATATAATTAATGTTTTACATATCTTGTTTCTTTGAACTTTTTATTAGGAAAATATTCTTTTTGGGAACAAATCAATATTTGATTATTGTTTACATAAGATATCTATAAAAAGTGAGGCGTATTCAGCACTGAATATTTGTCTGAATTACTTTAAGAGTTATATCTTTACTAATAATTATAGTTTAATTATAGCAAGCTTCAATAGAGTTAAAGTTGTTTTTTTCATACAAAATGTTTAATTTTATGTCCTCAGGAATAACATATGTACATGTATTGTTCCTAGGTGCAATTATATATAAATATATAAATATATAAATATACACACACACACACACATTGCATCTGAACAATTTATAAATTGTTAAAAACGTGTCGATCATTGCATAAAAAACCGTACGTGGTTGTCTGTGCCACAGATCCAGAATTCAAATTTACTCAGAACACAAAATTTTGATTTAATCGCTACTTCTTGGAAAGCAATGGCAAATCACTGAGAATATTTGCCATCATTCGGAGCCGGCATTAAACATTGTAGGTCCCATATATCAGTTAATATATGCATCAATTCCCCAGGTTAGAGAATTGTACATTAGTCTAACAATCTAAGGCCTATTCATAATCTATTCTTATTTCAAAACCGTCTTAAGATGCTAATATGACACTCTGATTGGTTGATGACATTTTAAGTCTGCACTTAAGACAGTCTTAAGAATAAACTATAAATACTGACCTAATTCCGGAAAAATTGTTTCAAAAGCTCATTTCCAAAGAAGATCAACTCTGATTTGAATTTTGATTGCAGTGCTATTAAATGGAATTGTTAAAAATGATAGTGTCAAAAAGATAAAATATTATATTTCTAATAGTTATAAATTTTTTTAAAATTATATAAATATCCACTATTTTATTAAATAAAATTTTAAATAAAAAAAATTTTAATTAAAATAAAAATAGGTAAAACAGATTCTCCCACCTTTATTTTATTTCTTGTATTATAGTATCATCGAGAGATAGTTATTAAAGATGGTCGATCCTGGGCAAATTTTTGTGACCATTAAGATCCGGGGAGTCCAGGGATAATTGAAGAACGATGATATTATTGACAATTAAAAATAATATAAAAAATTTACGATTTAACAAATATTTGGATAATACAATATTAAATTCTTGATTTTTTTATTATATAAATGTTGCATAAATAAGTATGCATACTTGTAATGCTATATTATCTTATATTGTTGAAATATTATCTTATATTGCCAAAATTCCAATTTTTTTCTCTACAATTATCATTTTTATCAATAATAATCAAATTCAGACAATAACATTAAAGTTACATTAATTTTAAATAAAAAAATCGAATATTTTGAATTTAAAAGTATACACGTGTCTACAAAACTAATAAATCATAAAATTAGTACTATATCAGTTTCTTACTCTTAATCACATTTTAATAATCACGCGAACTTCTGTAAGATCGGACGTCTTTAATAGTCATCAGTGACAGTATGTAAGAAAATTGCTATATAAAAATACTTTATTTTTCAATGATCATTAATTTAAAATC
>NW_017259281.1:1770274-1775477 GCF_001594045.1 Atta colombica | reverse complement strand
TATATATATATATATATATATATATATCTCATAATTATATTATTTAATTACTTAAAATTATTACACAAATGTATCTATTTAAAATTAAATAGATACATTTGTAAATAAAATATTCCAAAAATTTTATTTGTCTTTAAATAGCACCATACATTAAGAACAAATCTCCATATTACAAATATTTAAGCAATTATTACATTATTCTAAAAGGAATTATTTCGAAAGAAATTACAGTAAATAAAAAATAAATAAAAATCATGCTCTTTTTTTATACGATTCTTTGGAAACTTCGAGCTATCACATTTTTATCTTCTGGAAAGATTTTGAAAAATTGGCTCAAAAATTTCTTGTCCGCAGTTTCTATATAGATATAGGCATTCAATATGTTATATAGGCATTCAATATATTGTGATCCACTATTTCGTACCTGCCAAATAGGTTTGTTGTCACCATCGATGGCGCCAAATTCTCTCTCATGCGCTCTAGTGAGCACCTGCTTATATAACACCTCGGCATCCTTGTATTTTCCTTGTTTCAAATAACAAGATGCTAGATTGTTTTTCGTTTTAGCGACGTTTGGGTCATCCGGTCCTAGCTTAACCTCATAGATCTCCAGTGCTCGCTGATAATAACGCTCCACCTCTTCGTACTTGCCTTGATTCTGACACAATAGTGCCAGATTATTTAATTGTTTTGCTACATCCGGATGATCGCGACCTAGTACCTTCTCACGAATCTCTAGTGCTCGTTTGCATAGGGGTTCAGCCTCCTTATATTTTCCTCGTTTTCCATATAGCACTGCGAGGTTGTTCAACGTTGCCGCTACTGCGGGGTGATTTTCACCTAACGTCTTCTCTCGAATCGCTAGAGCGTCGTTCAGAAGATTCGCGGCTTCTTTATATTTGTTCTGGTCTCGATATACGAGAGCGAGAATATTAAGCATAGTTGCCACGTCAGGATGATCATGACCAGAGGTTTTTTCTAGATCTTCCAAAGCTTGTTTACATAGAGGAACTGCCACTTCATAACGGCCTTGACTCGCATATTGGATCACCAGGTTGTGCAGTGTGCGCAAGCGTGCCGGTATCTCATAGCCAGCATTCACTTGCTGAGCAAACTGCGAGGGCGGAGTTGGAGATATAGCTTGAAAAATATAATAAAAATCTTTGTTGAAGAAGCCATGCAATATTTATGAAGTTTTATTTCGCATTTAATTCTTCTAAAAGTAATAATTAAAAAATTTAATTTTATTATAATTAAAAAAATTTAGTTAAATCGCAATTATTATTATTATTCGTTTATAATTTTCTACTTATTGTTAAATTATTTGCATTATTGTATATATTATTAATTTTAGTAATTATTTTTATAAAAATTTAAATTTCACATTTTGTGATAATTCAAAGATAGAAAGATTTACATTTGCTGTTGCGATCATCCGTATCATCATCAGGAAAGAGATCCACCACAGGATCGTCCTTTGGTCGATCCTTAGCATTTTCATCTTCTGTTGATGGATCCGGATCGTATTGTCGCATACTGGCCATAAAATCTAAGTGTCTCTTTTCTTCTTCTAATTGAGCAACCTGCGAAATACATTGCAAATGTAATAAATTTGCAACTGATTAAAATAACAAATTGTTGTAATAAAAAAATTATTAATAAACAAATTTTTCAATTATTAATATTTTTATGATTATTACTAAAAATTTTTCTTGCTTTTATGCGAAAAAGTTTGTCGAAAATATCAAGTATTACAATTCTTGTAAATCATAGACACAAGATATCTATGATTAATCACTAAAGATTGTCATTTAAATAATTTCTTATTCAGTGTTCGAGAGCGTAATAAACGCATGGTAGGTAAATAGTGAGTGAATGAGTGAGAGAGATAAAAGGTTTTAAAAAGGTTAAGAGTGATAAAAGTTTGAACAATATAACATCAATTTTAATAAAAGACATTATATATAAAACTAATTTTAGGTAAGGACCACAGAATTTTGCAATGTGGCACACTTTCAGATTTTGCCAAGCAACGGAGTTTCAACCGACATATCGCAAAACTTTTATGCAAATGCACACTTTAGAGCACAACTGTAGAGCAGGTTGCAAGGAAGATTGCAAATAAAATGCGCAAAAATACTTTCGTTCCGTGAGCAAGGGCGATAAAAGGAATGAGCATACTTTTTGTTAGCGAGCGTATTCCTTTGTTTAGAATTAACCAGAAGATTATAACACGTTATTACTTTCGAAATCCGCTCCTTCTGCGCAATTCTTTTATTCATGGCTGCTCTTTTAATCTTATCTGTAGCCGCATTAGGCTACAAATAAGATTAAGATTGAATTGAAATTTGACTAATCAAAAAAATTCATTAAATTTGATATTCGTTTTCTTTTTTCTGATTGGTTAAATTTAAATCTAATCTCAATCTTCATCTATAGTCTGATATGAGCTTGAAAGAATCCAGCTTATAAACAAAGCGACACGTTTCCAATTTATTGATTTATTTATTGATTTGTTTCCCTTAAAAGGGGATTGTTATGTGCTTTGTTTGAAACGATTTGTTATCGTGGGTCATTTTTGTTTGACTTATAAGTGACGGCCTGCGATTGAATACCGCGGTGGCATCAACGCGTTGAATGTCATCATCAAGCATGGTAATTATAAATGTTCAATTCAAGTTTAAACACTCTTCGCACGTTTTCGATCACATAAATTTTTGAAAAGTGTTCGAAAAATGGAATAAATTCTATAAAAGTATTTCATTAAACAAATATATTTTATTCTCTATTTAAATACTGTGAAATTTCAAGATTTAGATAAAAGGTATATGAAATAATTTACAAATTTTTTTTTTTATAAGTTGAAGAAAAAAATATCAAAATATATTTAATTGTATTCCGAATTAAATTTCAAAAAAATTGAAGTTTTTTGTGGAAAACATTAATGTTTTTAACATATTTATATATATTTGAGGCTAATAATACTATTAATAATAATACTATTAAAAATAAGATTAAAACACTAAAATTTATGAAAAAAAATCCTTAAAATCTCAATTTAAATTATTTTTATTATACATACATCCACATAAAATCATTATCATATATAAACAAAAATATCATATCCGATCAAGACAATTTTTCGTGCCTAATAATATTTCTTGTGAATTTATACAATTTCCAGTTTACATAAACTATGCGTTGATTATCTGTCGGTCTTAAAATACAATCCTAAACCGAAGTAATAATAATATTATAAATTAATTGACAAGCAATTTAATATTCTTGATGCAAATAAGCATTTTAGAAAGCTGTTAATAATTTAATGTTAATAAATATTTTGAAAACTAAGTAATTTATTGAGAAAAATCTTAACATCAAATTATAATGTTAATATCCCGTAACTTCGAAATTGTTCGGAATCGGATTCAAGTTTATTAAATATTTTCGACTTATTTTCATGTGCTGGAGCTGGTGCAGCGTTAAATTAATATTAGCATCAAATTATTAACAGTTTTCTAAAATGCTTATTTGCATCAATAACATTAGATTGCTTGTCAATTAATTTGTGATATTACGACTCCAGCTTTAGTTTAGAAACTGTGTTTTAAGATTAAATTCACAATTAAATTCATAAGAAATATTATTAAGCATGAAAAACCGTCTTGACGAATATGGCATTTTTTACTTATGTGTGTTTAATCTCATCAGTCAATTTTCACTTAATAAAATCATTACATTAATGAATTAGGATTAATAACGTTAAAGTAACTTACAGCTTGCTCACTCGCTTGCAACTTCTGTTGTGTGCCGGCTAGCTCGTCCCTAAGCCAAGCGTTTTCCTGGCACAGCCTCTTCACCTGCGTCCTTAGTTTTTGCTTTTCTGCTTCCACCATCTGTAGATGACTCGCTAACGCTTGCATCACTTGCGCTTCGCCTAGGCCCAGGTCGATCATCTCGATGATTTTAGAAAGCAGACTAGCCTTGTCCCGAGCAGCAGGTGCGTCCTGAGACTGCAGGCCTTGTAGTAGACCACCGTGTTCAACTCGGAGAGCCTCCAGACCTTGTGCAACGGTCCGTGCTCCAGCCACAATTTCCTCCTGCGTCATCGCCGTCATTCTGCCTATGTTCTCAATTTTTTTACTGAAAATAGAAACAAAGAAGGGAAATTTATATTTGCAAAAAGATTTTTCTTTTTCTATAGAAAATGTATAAATGTTCTGTTGAAAAATATAAATAGTCAATATGATACAAATATAAACAGTTAATTTTTGTGTTTTAAAAAATAAATAGCAATTAGTTTTTATAAAAGAATGTCAATAAAATATTTCATCCTACGCATTTAGGTGTATACCTTATAAAATATCAAATATTCATATACACATTATTATATTTTTGCAAAATGGCTGACGAGCGCCAAGGCGCTTCCGCCGCAGAGAAGGAAGTTGAAGACCGAAAGTGCGAGGTCTCATAAAATCTCGAAGGCAGGAGAATCGTTATAATGATAACTCGAGCACGCAATCGACACTCGATCGGGATAAGTCGCGAGTAAAACGAAAGACGAGGACGAAGAAAGAGGACTTACCCCATGTCTTCAGGGCCGCGTTGAAGCTGTCTACGTGCTGGTTTAACGCGCGATACTGTCGGCTCAATATTTTGACGCCGGCGCATCGCGGTACCGCGGCGCTCTCGCGATTCTGACAGAATCGGGTACATGTACAGAGCGATTCATTCGGAGACATATCTCAATATATTACTCTCTCTTACATCATTCAACAAAGTTGCCATTCAACAAAGATTTTATTTTTCCAAATTGCAATATACAATAGAATTTATTATAGAATTATATAATCATAAAGTCAAAATATTATATCATAGAATAAAATACAAATTATAATAAGAAAATATAAAATATAATAAAACCAAAAAATTAAAAACAATATTTTAAATAAAATTTTTTTAATTCAAAGTTCTGCAAGACAGACTTTAAACGTCATATGATATATTTTATTTATATACAACATTATGCAATAAAAATTTTACTTATTCCATCAAATAGTAAAAAGACAAGATTTTTATTAAAACTAATATTTCAAAACCATCAAAATTTTTAATTTAAAAACAAAATATATGTAAAAAGAATTGCGGAATGTAAAACAGAATATAATATTATTGGATAAATTAGAATAGTACAAAATAAAAT
>NW_017259281.1:1763711-1770174 GCF_001594045.1 Atta colombica | reverse complement strand
TATAATAATAATGGATAAAATTAAAAATTATATAAAAAATATAAAATTGTATATAAATGTAAATATTAATAATATTAAATATTTATATTGTTTTTCTTAATAATAAATATTAAATATTAAGAAAAACAATATAAATATATGTATATGTATAAATAACAGTAAAGGACAAAAAAAACATGATAAATTCCATTAGTGAAATTACAGACAATGGCATTTCTTTCTTTTCGCTTCTCCTATACCATGTTCTATATTTAAAATGAAAAATATGTATAACATTATTGAAAAAAAGATAAAAGAAAAAGAAATTTGCAGAAATATAGAAAGGCTATGATAAAAATCTTAATGTTGCAAAGATATCAGCTAATAACAGATCACTTTGTAATTCTAAAGAAACGCTTAACTTTGTGACGTACAAAATATTTATGTAACAAAAATGCAACTTTTTTATGTGGATATGTTACAATTATAATGTCACAATAAATGTTCAATAAACAAAATAAAATGTAAAATAAATTAAAAATGTAGAAAATAAGTTTTAAAATAAGTTTTAAAATATCAATATAGAATGCACTTCCAACTAATCAATAGTATATCATATCAATATATAGAAAATTTAGATAAAAGAATGTTTAAAATTTTATATAAATAACGCTAGAAAGACAGAAACTAAATATAAGCATCAATTTAAACATATTTCATAGCTTCGCAGTTGTTAAAAATCTCTCGTTGATCATCCAAAACTTATAATTTTAAATCTTCTCAAAATTCGAATTCTGATAGTCACAGTTTTATGAATCGCTCTACAATACCAAGAAATTTCGCTTAAATTTTTCAATGTAATAATTGAAATATCAAATATCTCTCTTCTCTTTCTAATAATGTTACTTCAATTATATAATTAAATATCAAGACTTCATGTAAAATGTTCTGTTTAAAATTTCTCTTAAATTACATAAAATAATTGAATTCTCTTATTACGATATTTTTTATGAATCAGCCTGTAGAATCGTAGCGCGACTAGAAATTCGATGGTGAAGAGGAACGATCGCGTCGCTGCTGCATAATCGATACTGGCCAAGAGAGACCACCTTTTTCTGAAGATCAATTGTGAAATACTTCATTGTAATCGATATTGCACATATATGATGTGTATTATTAGACAATGCTTTCGAATTTGGTATTTCGATGTAAGACTATAAAAAAACTAATTAAATAGTCTTTTCAATCGTGCAATATCTTTATAGCTTTAATCAATTTGCCATTTATTGTCGATTTGTTGATTGAACTATCCGTCCATTTGGAAAACTATCTTAAATATATTTATTGGAATGAACATTTATTATAGATAAGAAGCATTCTAATCAAACAGATACATCAATTCAAATGTGATACGTGACAATTATATCTTAACTACTGTTCTCGGTTCAGACGAAGTTAAATTTTCATGCATTCATAAACCCTCCCCCAATAATCTAAGATCAGTAAAACAGGTCTGGTGACTTCACAATAAGATCATTTGTCTGATCTCAATACTTCCGCTATTCAATCAGTTGTGATCAATACGACCATTAACCATTCAAAATGGTGGCAATAAAAGATGGAGAGAGAGAGAGACCAAGAGAGAGAGACTTAAATAATTTGCCTTGAATTTATATCTCTGGATTAATCGGCCAACTGATGCATAAACCATAAATTAAAACATATGTACAAAGAAGAAATTAACAATAATTCATAATTCAAACCTTTAGAAACAACTTAAAAAATATTCTATGACAAATTATGTAGGATAGGCTAGTAAGGAGTGGAAAGTTGAAAAAGTGAATAAAATTATTTACTTGTACATAATCATTTTCTTTATAGTTGCTATACGCTCTAAACAGTTTTCTGCTATCTAACCATCTTTTACATTTACACGTTGTATATAATATATTCATAACATGTTAACCTTATTTTAATATTATAAATAAAAAATCGCATCGACAAGTTTATGTGAATATACAATTATTTCTAATTTATAGCAATTATAATTAAATAGCTAAAGGGCAATTAAAAAATATAAAAATGTGTATTTTTTTTTTAAGTTATACTTTTTATCGCAAGTATGGAAAATTTTAATCGATGGAAAATTAATTGAATTATTCATTATTTTAAAAAAGTAAATATACAAATGTTATAAGAATGTTCAATGTATATAAAGCACCTCAGGGTCATTGAAAATTATCAGAAGTTATAGAATAAAAAAAAGATCAATAAATAAAAAAAGGAAGAATAGCGTGATAAGATCAATGACTACAGTAATAAAGAATGTAGAAAGAATAGAAAGAAAGAATAAGAATATAAATATGAACATAAAAGGATAAAAGATAGATTAAATTACATAATCCAATCTAATTTTAAGCTGCAAATTCAGTATATACTAAAATATAATATATATAAAAATAAATACATACAGATGAAATCCACTTAAGATGATCTATAATTTACATCAGTTTTCGGAATAAAACTGTTAATTCTATTTATATTTTTATATGTTGCGTATATATATTTTGATGTATTTGTGTACTTTTGTATTTATACATACATATAAATATATTTTGACTCTTTAATTGTTTTTCATATTACAATTTTTCAAATGTTTATGATATACAAATAAAGTAATAAACAGAATTTTATCCTGAATTCTGACATAAATTAAAGGTCATAAAATGGACTAAAGATAAAAATCAAATTTATAAAACTTAAGAACTAAATAATATAAAATTTCGTTTTTCTTTAAAAAAAAATATGGAAAAAATGGGAAAAAATCACTTGAGTCTAATTAACGTGCGACTATTGCACTCATAAAATGCTAATCGAATTTATTCTTTCGTTTTATTAATGCAGTATCGCAGAAAGAACGTTGTGCTCAATTTAATATACTTTCAGACTAGTTTGTAACAATGACTTACCATTATCTTACCATTTTCAAATTAATTTGGAATCAATCTTTACATGCCATCGTTCTTCGAAACAGTTTATTTCATAGGAAAAATATCAAAACTACATTACGTGTTCATGTTAACACGTTAGACTGAGAAATTCGATACTAGAGTGTAATAACGAGTGTAGTAACGCTCATTATGAATTGAAATAATTTTTATTTTCCAGAAGTATTATCAAATTACAAAAATCAAATACAAGCAAACATTTAAGAGCCGATAGTAGATAAATAAAAAAATAATATTTGAAAAATAACATTGAAAGATAAAGAAAATGTTATCACTCAAAAATCAAAGTTAAAAGTAATGGAAAGTGGAAAGTAAGTTGTAATCATTGATATTAATTAATATTAATATAAAATTCTAAATTTTTATTATATAACAAGAGACAAATTAGATGAACTATAATTAACACGAGCTAATTTTTCTAGCAATACTGATTAATTTAATGTATGACAATTTAGAAATGCTAAAAACATAATATACATACATATTGAAACATTTATATCTCTTTGAATGTAATCTAAAATAAATCTGACAAAATTTTAATTGTAACAAAACTTTTATTTATATGTTTATAGATAGAAACTTGTAACAAAACAACAATGATCAATTAATATTAACATTATACCTTTCTAATCTTTCAAAAAAATCTAGATGAACTTTAGTATCAATTAATTGTTGGAAACCGAATTATCATATGGAATTATATAGCACCAAAGCAAAATATATTTTCAACAAAAATCTATATAATATTGATCGACATTTTAAGATTTAAAAATTAAATAAACAGTGTATGTGTACATGTATGTACATGTATGCATTAATATTAATAAGAATTTTTTCATAACAGTAAGATATAATTTTCGAAGATGTTTCCGGAAATTTCATATATCATATATTGCGCTCTGAACTATTGCAGATGAGCGATAACGTCGCGGCGCCATGCGAATCGCCGATCGATGCTTGGCACCGACGACAATTGGTGCAATTTCTAAGTACGTTACATGACAATCGAATGAGTCTTATCATTGAACCTGACAAAGAGTCAAGCCTAATTTTGGAAACGTTCAGCTCTCACTGTCGAATTCACCACAGAAGCTATCTTCCATACAACCATAATCACTATAGCAATTTTGCTAATCCCATATTTAATATAATAATAAATTTGTCTGCTTCTGTTATGTTTTTTATATGTTTACTTAATATGAAATAGATGCGTGGATCTCTACAGAACGAAGAGAGATAAAATGTAGATAATGTTATTAAAACAGATGTATAAATTATGGCAGTATGGAGTTTGGAAAATTGCTTATACAAGCATGGACAAAAAGAAATCTATATTATGGCTTCCAAAGGTAACGTTTTTTTCTCTTCAAAAATACACTCGTTATTTCGACATGATTGTAATAAATGAGCCACTTTGTCACTCCAAGTAATCATAGAGAAATTATGGAAAAATTATTTAAAAAAAAAAAAGAAGAGGATATAAATTTTTTATGTCTACTTACATTCTATAAGCATTGAGCGTTTTTGACATATCCGTCCTACCCATCGGTAACGGTGGACTCTGCCGATTCTATCACTTTTCATGCACCATGTATGTGTATATATACACAATGATTTTGTCAGTTGGACGTATTTCAGGATACAAAAAGTCATCTAATTATATTATTGTTGGTACAAAAATATAGATCGTATACAAATGCGTCGCGTATATACATAAATATGCGTGTTGCGTCTACAGGGAAGGGAAAGAGGGTGTATGTACACTGTACTTTCGATCGCTACGGTGATCGTACCGTGCGATATCACGTTTAGTCTCTCACTGAAGACCTCCACCCCCGTAGCAATCTCATCCCTACCTCGGAAAAGGTGCAAAGCGTCAGTGGGGATGGAAAATGCACAACGCCTGCGCTACAATGCTCTTCCGCATAGAGTATACACGCTGGGTTGCACAAATCGTATCCCTGTAAGACCGCAGTCGGAATGCAAGTAAGATTTATGTGCAATCTTAAATGTTCATTTCTATCACAGATACCTTAATCTCAATTTAACTTATATTTTTTATCTTCTTTTAATTCTAAGAATATCTGTTTCTATATCAATATAGATTAATTTTAATCTTTAACTTACTTTTTTATCGTTTTCCAGTTCTAAGAATTAGAAAAGGGTAAAGACTGAATTAAATCGGAAAAAGTTAATCTATATTGATAGAAATGGACATTAGAAAAAGATAAAAAATAAATTAACCCGAGTTTAATTTAATTAGTAAAAATGAACGAAAATCAAATAAAATATTTTTGATCATATATAATAGTAACATATTCATTCTTGAACATTTTATTAATTGTCATATTATCTAATTATATCCACTAAAGCAGATCATAATTGATTATTTTCATCAAAGAATTTGTCTTACATTATTTCTTAATAATACATTAATTGTTAATACAATAAATGTCAACAATTGATAACAAAAATTTAGATATAAATGACGTGTTATTAATGAAAATTTTTAATACTTGATATGTAAAATTTATTTTAAAATTTTTCGCACAAATGCAAAGCAAAAGAGGGCAAACCTCAAGATTTGTGGAGCGGTAAGAAAGTTCCACGCAATCTGTTTCTGCAATCCCAGACTACTAGAGAATACAGCTATGACTGGCATTCGATGACTCATGAGATGACGACAGACTACTGAGCCAATAATGCACTATTATCGAATATTGTAGTGTTTGTATGCATAGAGCTATGCAAAAATATTGTTCTTTTTTTCTCACGGAAATTTCATATCAGATTTCTATAAAAAAAATCATCAAATGTGAAAAAACATTTGCGTAACAATAATGTATAATTTTAAACCCATTCCTTACATTTTTGTGAACCCTTACATTTTTTTCGATAATGTAACTTTAATTAAATAATTAATTAAATAATTAATCGAAAGATCAATCACATCAATGTCCAAAAATAAAAACTTATTGTTTTATTAATGTTCTATCACATATTTTTTGCATTTCCCATATAATTTCAATATATTAATTCATATACTAATCAGAATTATCATTATATTTTATAACGTTTCAACAGATATTCGTAATAATAGTATAATGAATAATTAAATAAATAATTAAATAAATAATTAAAAGAATAAAATACAAAATTATTTAAATACTGTAACAAAATATAGAACAACAGATTGGATATTTTCGATCATCAAGTGAATTCAATCATTAAAACTCTAATAATATTTTTCGCAATAAATAGTATATAATATATAGTGTAAAATATAGTGTAATATATAGTGTAATATACAGTGAAGAAAATCATTTTTCAATTGATACAAAAACTCAATGAGATACAAAAACACTTGATGATTAAAAACATTTGACGATAAGAGATGCTGATCTCTCTAGTCTTTTCTCCTTAAAAACTAGAGATATCTAATTTCGAGACCATTGACAAACATAATACTTTCTGAA
>NW_017259281.1:1763178-1763611 GCF_001594045.1 Atta colombica | reverse complement strand
GCGTGAAATATATTGTGTAAAATATATTGTGATTAAAATTAGAAAAATTTTATAAATAGATAAAAATGCAAAAACTAATTCTTGTATGACATATATTTAGTGTGATACAATGAATACGTAGAAAGTAATCATCAGATCGATACTGCCCTTGACATAGAGAGGTTAAACGAAACTGAATATTTAATGATAATTATATAGGATGTCCCGTAAGTTTTGGCCAATCGCTTATGTATAAATAGAGTGGACTAAACTGAGAAGTTCTCTAGCATTCTGCAATTTTCTCGCAATAGTTAACAAGATATTGATTACTGAAAAGTGCCAAATATTGGTTTTGAATAATTTTTTACTTAAATACTGTCAACTTTACAAAAAAACTGCAAGAGACAAAAATCATTTATTTTCTTTTCATAAAACTTTAAGTATTTTTTTCAGA
>NW_017259281.1:1759679-1763140 GCF_001594045.1 Atta colombica | reverse complement strand
TATTTTTATCAACATGAGAAAATATGGTATAAAAATTTTTAAAAAATTCTCAGAACTTTATGAGAAAAAAATAAGCAACTTTTGTCTTGCTGTTTTTCTGTAAAGTTGATATTATATTTGAATAAAAAATTATTAAAGATAAATATTTAATGATTTTAATATTTAATGATTTTAGTAATTAATATCTTGTTAACTATTGCGAAAATTGCAAAATGGTAGAAGATTTTTCGACTAGGTTTAGTTCGCTCTATCTACACATAAGCGATTGGCCAAAACTTATGGGACACCCTGTATATTATATTTTATATAAATAAAATAAAAAATATCATGTAATATTCTTCAATGTATGATATCTCAAATATACATATATACGTATAAATTCATAATTTAAAATAACGTACTAAACTGTTATTACGAACGAAATTACTTCATAAATACAGCACGATCTTAGAGTAATATATGAAATATATAATAATTAAAAATTAAAATGCATAATAAAAATAACAGTAAAACAACTATAATAATGAGGAGAAAGGAAAAGTCTTATTAAGTTTCACTCGGAACTGACGAGAAAGGATTTTAGAATTGTATAGCGAAATAATTTCACGATAATCGATAAAAAGGCTTTTCTAAAGTATTATTAAGTTCTAATAAATAAATAAAAACATTTGTATTTAGTAAAATTATATATCCATAATCACTGATAATTATCTGTTAATAAAATTTCACTTTTTAAAAAAATTAATTGGCTGGATCACGTAATAAAATTGTTTGACATTTAATTGTTTAATAAATTAAAAAAAAATTTATTGACATGCTCGTTATTAATTGCAAATATCAATTAAGAAAATTTTGTTTTATCAAAGAAATTAAATGTTTTCCAATAAAAATATTCATATTTATTTTCAAATTATCTAATGAGAAATAAATTCATATTATTACTATAAATAATTTTAAAAGTTTTAATATATCGTCTCACTAATAATTTGTGAATCTAATATCAATTAATTTTAATGATTTCCTTACAATTGATTATTAAATGTTATAATTGAGATAAGAAGTAGAAAATGTAGATGTATAAATAGTAATATGTATATAGAAATAAAAATTAAATTATTGTCGCTATTAGTATTTTTACATTAAACTAATATTATAAAAAAAAATTCGTACATATGTACAATTGAATATTTTAATTTTTATATTTGAAGACCTTCGTAATATTTTTATCAAACTTCTAAAAAATGAAATAAATCTAAAAAATAAGATAAACATTTTATTTTACAGAGATTTTTTATTTTATATTTGTTTTCCATTCACAAGAATTAGCGCACATACGCTTATTTTAATTATTTACGTATTGTTACACTTATTTTATTAACTTTTCAAAGAAGAATCAATTAATTTTTAATTTCTCAATTTAATAAATTTTGTCATACATTCTGCAACTTTTACATTGCTTAAAATATAATGAAAAGGTAGTCGAAAACAGTGATGATCAACGTCATGGTCGCTAACCTTCTGTTCTGCTTCCGCGATTACTGCTTTCGGCGGAAATAAATTAAGCCGATTAATTTCCCTGTTATACCTGCGAATTGCCAAGAGAGACGTAGTTTTTTTATCAATATTAATCAGAACTAATTAATATCAGAGAAACTGCAAAATATTCATCGGAAGGGACACTTTCCTAAAAGTTACCTAAAATCCCCAGATTATAGTATACAAAAATAAATCATGTAAAAATAATATAGGTTCCCATTTTAAAATACTTTCAATATGAAAAATCCTCTTTTACGACAATTGATGCATAATTATTTTTAGTTATTTTTCTCATATCAAAACACAGAACGTATTCTTATTCTTAAAAATTATACACTACAATATCTGTTTATTTATTTAATAATTAGATAGAAACAGTTCTTATATATCTTTTTAATTGTTTATTTTAAACCATTCGTCGACAAATTGAATCGCGTCGTCTGTTATCTAGCAGCGTCTTGTACCAGCTGATTAAACTCTTGTGCGATACAATTTAGAATTCAACACAATTCGTACTTACTCCTGCGAATGGTCCAAATAAGGTTGCCACCGCTCGCTTCAATGTAGCATCCCACTGGCGAAAGGATGCCCCGAAGAAATCCTTGGGACGTCCCGGACGTCCTTGAAAGATCCTGCGAAAGTTCCTCGCTGAAGGAGAGTCCAGCCTCTCCGTTTCTCTCGCGGATCAAACGACACGTCGGAGAAGCACGAGAAAGAGAAACCGCGATATCTTCACGCAGAATCGATCTTGAAACGTCTGCGATTTGGAACGGAGAAACTCACGATAGTTCCTACGCGACGAAAATACTACGATGGTCCGCGAGCATCCGGACCACGTTCTGCGAGACCGTTCTCGCGGCGGCGGCGACGACGACGATGACAGACAAAGATGGCGAGGTTCGGGCGCAGACTACGACACGCAGCATTACATATCCAGCAAGGACGAGTTTAGAGCAAGAATGCCGAATCGATCGGCTGCTGAAAAGAGCGCGGAAACGCAACACTCGAGAATTCGGACGGAACGATGCTTTAGGAAACGCGATAAATTATAATACGGAATTATCGCGCGATAATTCTGTTGGAGCATAAAATCGCGATTGCAGCGACCTCCGCTGCGCAGACTGCACTACTGCACTACTGCACTCACGAACAAACGGGCTGATTCTCATGATGCGATTACTCGATCTCGCAACTTTCATGCCTTTTAAAGCCCGTTTTTTATATTTGCAAGTTCTTTGTGTCTACTTGTTCTTTGTATTTGAATTATATTATTTTTGCAATCAATTTGAAACGCTGGACGTTAGAGGGGAAAAAGAGAAGAGATTAGAAAAATACAAAAAATTTAATTACAAAAAATAAACTATAATCACATGTATGTATGTACATACATATATACTTTGTTTTGGATGCTCACGCACTTTTTTAAGTGCTTTCAATTATTTTGTTCTTCAATTGAAGCAATCAAATTTGAATGAGCACATATAACAATAAGGAATAAGAAAAAAATCAATTTTTGTTAGATTTACACAAGAATTTACCGGATTTTTTATATAATAATGAAAACGAATGAAAAAAGATAACATTCTTTAAATTCAATTTTGATATTTTAGTCAAAGCTTTTAAGAAGATTGTGCACTGTTTCATCATATTTTGTTTCGCTAAAAAGTGTTTATTAACGATTATCCTTTTTTTCTATCTCAATGAAATAAATAATAATTATGTAACAGTGTGATTCATCATTAATAATTTGCTAAGCGCTAGCAGAGCCAAAGTAAATGTAATAAATAATGTTTACAAGCATAGACATTTGTCAAATTAATTTTTTCCAGATATATTAAAACTATAACTATATGTATATTATAAATGTATATTATAAATATGAAAAAAATATATATGTATATATATATATATACATGTATTACAAA
>NW_017259281.1:1757075-1759605 GCF_001594045.1 Atta colombica | reverse complement strand
ATGTTATAAAATTTATTATAAATTTATATAAACAGTAGTAGTATTTTTTATTAAAGACATTTAAGAAAATTTTGAATCTTTCGCATCTGACATTCATCATATAATATATATACAATATGCCAACAAAGATATTTATATTTTAATACATTTTTTTTTCATACATTTTTTTTTCATACTTCAAACAGTACCACTTATCTGAAAATTCATAACACTCTTTTAAAACCTCCTTATTAAGATCTTCAGTGACACACGGTATGTGCCAACAGTTATCATTCTTTTGTACAATCGGTAAATAGGTAAAAGGGTCTTGGATGCGAATACCAGTTGCACTAAATTTGATGAAGTACTGATGCGAAAACTGCCACTTCTTAAATTTTTGTTGTAAATCTTCATCTTGCAAGGAATGCTTATGTTGTCGCATTAAATCTGACGAAACAAACATTGCATTCATTCCACACGCCATAGTTGCATAAAGTATGTACGGATCATCGGCGGATCTAAAATTTGATGTATTTGTATACAAAAATTTTATTTAATGTATTATTTAAAATATTATAACTGTTTTATAATTGTTATATACATATATATATTTTTATTTTATACTATCATTATAAAGTAATTATATGCCATATAATATTAATTATATCAATATAAAAAAATCTCATAGCATCTGTGTAAATTCAATACTTACAAATTATCTATGAAGAAAACGAACGCATTTCGCTGTACGTGTTTAAATTCAGATAGCTTCTTTTGATGTTTCCGCGTCAATACGAGTACTTTTTTACCACGATTTTTGAAATGCTCCACTACATTGATTAGCTGTAATATAAATCATACATTAGTATTTAATAATACATAGTATTTAATAATTAATATATTTAATAGGAAAATAATAGAAAAAAATCATTTTTTATAATTGAAATTTTTACATATATGAACTTATATAATGTATTGATATATTGATAAATGACCAATACAATTATTTTGATAAAAACAATATATATTACCAATAGCAATTTTGGTGCGGAAAAGTTCATATAAGTTAGATTAAGTCCATCAATGACTACGTCAAAAGATTTATGGTTTTCAATAAATTTTTTAAACTTCAACAATTCTTTTGGATTAGTTTTATTATAGACGTCGGATCCTATAATCACTCTGTCCATCACAAATTTTGCCAATTCCTGAAATTCGTCTTCACTAAATGTTATTTTGGATAAAAAATAACCGCAATGTTTACAATTCCCCCTACAAACAGAATAAATATTAAAATTTTATCTATTAACAAAATATTAATTTTATTCTATAGAAGTACTAATCTATTTGCTTTAAAAATCTGAATTTTATTTAATAAATTCTTAAACATTGTTTTAAAAAATATAACTATACTGATATAGTAATTATTAATAATTTACAGAAATTCTATCATTATTAATTATTAACTTTTTTTTAACTATTATTTAAAATTACTAAGTATATTAAACTAAATCATGCTGAAATATTAAAAAAACTAACGTTGTTTTGGAGATTGTTATGCGATCTGTAGACCAACCATATTTGATAGCTGTACTAGTATATGTTCTTATAATTTGATCATATGGTATTATATTGTGTTTAATCCAAAAATGAAACATCTCTTCCATTCTATTGTTGAAAAATTTTGCATCTTCTAGCTGGCAATATTGTAGATGTGATAAGTATACATATTTTTGTGGAATCAGTTTGCGTGACACTATATCTGTCAGTGCTTTCCATGCAATGTCAGGTTTTCCATTTCTAAATGCTGTACTAGCTAATGCAGAATATATAGTAGTGCCTGGAGAAGAGGTAATCTTTACCATTTCTATTATATCTTGTGTTTTCTCCCATTCATCTGTCAAACATAAGCTTATTATACATTCTTCAGCTGTAATGGAATCCAAATACTGATACTTCTGCCTCAAATCATTGTATGTTTCTATAATTTCTATTTTATCTGCATCAGTCAAAGAATTTTGTTTCAAAACATAGAGTTTAAGATATTTTCCAATCACTCCTGCATTCAAAGAATAATTATTTTTCTTCAAGAATTTGCAATATGCAATAGCATTATTCACATGGAAATACTTGACACACATATCTATGATTACAGAGTCTACAATAGGTGTGATTTCTGTATTATTTTGAAGAATTTTTTCTCGTATGCTTTTCCATTCTATAGTAGATAAATCGCTTTTCATTTCCTCATATATATTATTTTCCGTGATTAGGGCTTTTAAATCAACAATTTTCTTAGCATAGCTTTGCTTTGCATAGCTTTGCTTTGATAAAACATATGTATTTATGTTAAACTTATAAAAATAAGACTGTAATGGTTGACATAGCTTGTAAAATAGCGTCATTTATGCTACACCTAAAAATTAAATTTAGTCATTATTAAAATTATTTCATAATTTGTAAGAAATAAAGTTTGTTTAATCTGTTTTATTTGTATCATAATATATATTTAAAACATAGAAATATTATTATACAAAAAAAATGAAGATAA
>NW_017259281.1:1755167-1756975 GCF_001594045.1 Atta colombica | reverse complement strand
TATTTAACATTCTTCATAATATATACATTAGTATTCAATAAATACATCTACAAGAGAGAGATGGTGTATTTATGTAATAATAAATATATTCTAATTTAAATAAAATTTTACCAATGCAATTTAATGCATAATAATATTAAGTATTATAATATTGTTCAATAATCTTACATTATTAAACAGTGTCAACAAAATTTACTTTTATGTTCAATACTACAAGCTCATTAAAACCATTAAACTTACCACATGTAAGTTAATTAACAAGAAAAAGATTCACAGTAGGATAATGATAGATATAATAAATTGTAATTTCGTAAATTCATACATAAATATACAAGTCAATTTTAAATTTCTTTTTTTCTCTTCGTTCCTTTTTTTAATAAAAAGGAGCATAAATTTCCTAACCTCTTCATTCAAATAACATCGGAAACACCAAAGACTAAAAACCGACATGTCTGGAGGCTCAGCAGAAATTGAAGAATGCTGATATATCAAGCAACTGGATTATCAATTGATGGTAAATGTCAAAATCTAATAAAATTCTAATAAATATATGTATAAATTAAATTGTAACAAATCATATAAAACAACGAGAATTTTAGATATTAAATTCAAAGACTTATTATGCTTTTACATATAAAATATATAATCAGATAAGTTATTTAAAAAATTTATACTTTAATTATACTTTATGTAAAAATAAAATCTCAAAAATTATTTTAAAAAATAAATTCTATATATATATAATAAACAAAACTTTTTTAACAATGGATTTTAATTAGATACATCTTTATAAATTACTTATATAAAAAAATTATAACTTATAAATAATTATAAATAATTATAAATAATTATAATAATAGACTTTTTTCAAACATATGCAAAGCCATCGATCTGAATAGAACTTTAATGATGACAAGAACTTTCCAACAATAGATACAGATGACACAGTGAATCGTTACGTATTTACATCCTACTTGTTCACCAATGTTAAACAAAGATGAAATGATCACTGTGAACTTTCGCTTGTTGGAAAGCTCCCAATATATTTAGGATTGGTTGCTACAGCACTCGGCGGGGAGAACGTTGGAGCAGCAGCGGAGATGGATATAGCAAGATACAGACGTGAGACACGCGCTAATAAAGCACAGATGTCATGCTGTCGCGTTTCGTGTGCCGCTGATCTCCGCGTATTTGGTTAGTTCTATTTGCGCCGTTCTATCTGCGCTGCTCATAAAATTCGCTCTTTTGAGATTTACGCATTGTGATACGAATTGTGATTTTAGGAAGTGCTAACTAACGGAAGATTGCCAACGGTATTGTCTTCTTTGTGAAGCTAAAATAAGTAATAAGTAAGTGTTGTACTCCATGCAGCTCATGATACCAGACGGTTCATAGTGTGACGTCACATGAGAATCACTAATAATTCGTAGTAGCGCGGATTTCAAATATCCGCGTAAGTCATTTTTATTAATTTTACTTCTATATTATTCTTAATTTCTATTGAGAGTAATAGAATTAAAATGAATAAATTTCTTTATAAAATGTTTTAAAATAATACAATGTAAAACAAAAACATTTTCATTTTATATTGAATAACATCTTTAAGCTAAAGAATTGTCAGTGTGTAAATTTTATTCAATATTTATGCAATCATTGATCGAGTGTAAATTTTTTATCTACAAATTCTTTGTCCCAATATACAGTGTCCAAAATCGAGGTATAAGACGCTAAGGTAACATCTTTATGGTATAAGACGTTGTCTGGGATTTTTACAACTTTTTACCAAAATAACTCATTTAAATAATTTG
>NW_017259281.1:1754338-1755067 GCF_001594045.1 Atta colombica | reverse complement strand
ATGTATAGTTTATATATGTGTAGTTTATAAATAATATTTATAATATTATTTTTTTTTATAATATTAATGACTGCAATTCAATTGAAAGAGCTATTCTTCGTTATTAAAAGTTCGATAGTTTGGAACATTCCATTAATATTAATTATTTTCTACGAAACTCGAGAATTGTTTCATAACAGATCATTTGGACCTTGATTTGGATTAATAACAGCTAGCATGATTTGCATACGATAGTCTTCTCAGAATCTTATCGATATTTTTGATAATTTTACATGCATCGAATGTATAGCGAACATATATGCGCACGTGTTCATGGATAATTATTACAATTAAAAGGGCGCCAAATGAAGAAAACATATTGAAAAATATTTATTTCTAATTATACTATTTTTATAAATGTTTCAAAATTATTTCAAGGCAATAATAACTTAGTCGGTTATTGCACGCTTTTAATCTTTTCGAAATTATCGATTTTTTTAAAATAATTTACTTGATACGTGTCGTGTGATAATTTTAACATAAATCATCATATGTCATCTACATGACGAAAGCTTTATATCCATTATTTACATTTTACCGTTCCTCATTGCTTGTATGATTACAATAATGACAATGCGGTTTTATATATAAAAATATCATTTTATTACTATATAAATTTCCTGCATTTTCCTTGGAAGAAGAATTTAGATAATCGCGCGCGTATATATAATAAGAAAATTAATATTAAAT
>NW_017259281.1:1753519-1754323 GCF_001594045.1 Atta colombica | reverse complement strand
TAATATGAAGTTTTTCTCTCCGTTTTACATATAATAAAATAATTTATATGTTATATTTACATTTTTAAATATAAACGGTATATTATAATAAATAAGTGATATAATAATGAAATATAAGTAATATAAAATATTTTAAAACTTAGAATAGTCATGGAGAATTACACATCGGACTCCAGCGACTCGGATTCTACCTTAAGAACGTTGGATCTATCCTATCTGGTATTGGACAACGAAGTATTAGATAAACAATTCCTCAATACCAAAAGTCCAGAGCAAGTGGATACCTTATTGTTGAGTCAGAATCTTCTCACAACTATACCTGCCAATATCAATAGATTCATCAATCTGAATTTCCTCGATATCTCGAACTGTGGCCTCACCAGCTTATCAGATTTTTGGGCGGATTGTCCTTTGACCTGCTTGATTGCGAAACACAATAACCTAACCAATGGTGGACTAGCGAAAGATTTTGAAAATCTCGTTAATTTAAGGGAACTCAATTTAAGTGGTAATAGACTCACGGAATTTCCTAATCAAATTTTTGATCTATCTGGATTAAAGTATCTTTATTTGGGTGGCAATCATATCAGCGAAATTACCAAGGACATCTGGAAACTGCAAGGGTAATTGCGTATTTTAACGAATTTTAATAATGTTTAAGTTTTAAATAAAAATAAAATTTGTTAATTTAATTATTAGCAAATTAATAATCGGTGATTAAAAACTTAAATATGAAAAGCATGAAATAAATTTGAAAGTTGTAATTAAATATCTTGATATGTAATATGTGATAATGTAAAGAAT
>NW_017259281.1:1750088-1753419 GCF_001594045.1 Atta colombica | reverse complement strand
GAAATCCATTATTTTTGCATGAAATTGAATGGAAAAATAATGGATTTCTTTTTACTACAACTAATATATATAAAAAATTGAATAATTAGTCGACTTTGCCTAAAATATTATTAAGAAATAATATTCTGATTTGTCAAAGATTGCGAGTTTTGTCGATGGGAAACAACAGATTGACAGAAGTACCGTGCACCCTTGGTCAACTGAAGACCCTACAAGCTCTCGTACTTTGTGATAACATGTTAGAGAGTCTGCCAAGCTCAATAGCCAATTTAACGAACTTGAAAACTCTATCGCTTCACAAAAATAGATTACGGACATTGCCTACTGAGATAATAACGTTAAAATGTCTCACAGAGGTGGGTTATGAATAATTTACTTAATCATCCTATATTTTATACTTTTTATGTATGTGTATGTATGTATGTACATACATATACATTTAAAGTATCGAGGTAAATTTAATTTAACAATTTTTATTATAATTTTATTATATGAATTAATTCATTATAATGATTTAATATAATTGATTTCACAAATTTGATTTCTTTACTGCACTCTCAGTTTATTTAAATGTTTTTACTATGCAATCTTACTATGCAATTTTACTTATGCAATCTTTGCATAACAAATTTTATAATTTTTGTAACCTATGACTCTTAATGACCCTGTATAGATTGTTTATTTTTATTTTTTGTAATTCGTACTAAATTAAAATTTGTTCTGTGGAAAAATTTTATTCGTTTTGCGCAGTTGTCTTTACGAGATAATCCATTGGTGGTGAGATTCGTATCTGATATGACACACAATCCACCATCGTTGTTGGAGCTAGCAGCGCGCATCATCAAATCCAGTGATATTCGTTACAATAATGAAAGTATACCGCACAACTTAGTACAGTACCTTAATAGTGCCCACAGTTGTGTCAATCCTAAATGCAAAGGTCAGTGTTTCGATTAACAATAATAATTTAGACGTAATAAATGGTAATAAATCATTGCCTTGGCCAAATAATAATCGGATTCACATCAAATGTGAGAGAAAAATGAAAAGCGTAAACGATTGTGAGAGAAAAACTTTTTGGCATTTGTAACTATAATTATTGTATATTATTATAATTATGATTATGATTACTATAGTATAATTAGTAATAATAACTATATATATGTATAATTCTGTTCAATCAATATGTATAGTTGGCAATCGAAAATGACATATAATTATAATCATTTTGGTTGTCAATTATAAACAATATATTGGTTGAATTATACATATAATTATTATATTATAGTAATCATAATCATAATTATAGTAATATGTTATAATTATAGTTATAAATACCGAAAAGTTTTAAGTTTCTCAGTGTAAAATTGTGCAGCAATAAAATTGAGAATAATTCAAAATAACAAAGCATTCTTTTGGATCAAATCTCGTAACAAGGTTAACTTTTACTTTTCTGCAGGTGTTTTCTTTAATAATCGCGTGGAACACATTAAATTTGTCGATTTCTGCGGCAAATATCGCTTACCATTGTTGCAATACTTATGTAGCAGCAAGTGCATCGAACCACGCGATAACAACGAGGAACCCGTCAGTGGTGCAATGATTAGAAAAGTTCTTCTCGGCTAGTGAAATTTTAAAAATATATTTCTGTAATAGGAGATACTGAAGATCTCGAAAATTATTTCCACTTCAAGGGAGATATTTTCCATTTTTTATAAGAATTTGCTCTTAATCAATGATATAAAATTTAAAAATGTATATGTTTATATGGAAATAATTATATATGGGAATAATTATATTCTATACAAGAGTAATAAGTTCTAGACTAAGTGAAGAAAACTAAGGAATGAAAGTTACGACACATAAATGTATAGATATTACGACATATTTTATATTGAATCTGCATTTTTCTTCTTTTCGATATTAAAAATATAATACAATAACTATTATTATATTAAATATAATTTTATAAAATATAATAAATATTTAAATACAATATAAATATTTTCTGTTGACTCTTTAGTATCATAACTTCGAAGACAACAAAACAGAGAATAAAAGATTTTTTCAAAATCAATTTTTTTGAGATATAAATCCTATACTTCAAATTCTTTATTTAAAATTCTCCTTTTTCATTTTAAAACAATTTTTTTGTAAACTGGAATTACGCTACTTTCACACTATTACAAATTTGCCACATAATCATGTGACTATATGTATAGAACGAGAAAACGAATAAAAGTTAGAGCATGTAATTTTGCACATTGAGCTACAGAAAAATAGAATCAAAATTGAGAAAATGTTTTAAAGTAAAGAATAAATAAATTTAATTGTTGGAACAATCCTTTCCATTTCATTGACATATTCTCATTCAAGTATTTTAGTTTATTAAATCACATATCCTTTATTTATTCGCTATATATTTAATAATATATTAGAAAGCAAATTTTGGTAATACAGAAAAAAATTGAGACAGCAGTTAACGTTATTATTGTTAATAGTTTATTGTTAAATAAACCACAAAATATACAATAATAATATTATTTATATATAGAGTGATTCCGCGTGACGTCGGGGCGGTATCGCGCGATTTCTTTTTCGCTTAAACACATTCAGAATAGTTATACTACAAGGTATTCATCGTCGTCATTGCGACTAATACGTTTTTTGCGTCATTATGTTTCATAAAACTAAAGACAACATTCAAGAGAAAGAACGCAGAGGAGGAGTAGCGAAATAAGAATGGTAGGTAAGTGTATGTATTTATAATTTTATATATATATATGTATAATATATATATACTCATGTATATATATATATATAATTGTGTAAACATAGCAATCGTGTAATAAGAGTTTTACTACTTTTTTCACTTTTTGCTCACCGCTTACAGTACAGTACAGTGTGTAGTCATATATAATTAATTACCTATACATACATATACATATTCATATATATATGCGCTTTATCTATTATATATTACATACATATATATGTATGTACATGCTTTTTTCGCTTTCTCTCTCTCTTTCTCTCTCTTTCTCTCTCTCTCTCTCTCTCTCTCTCTCTCTCTCTCTCTCTCTCTCTCAAACTTTTATTTTTTCACATACACACACACATATACATGTGCGCATATAATCTCACACCTATTCACAACGTCAAATTAGCGTTTTTATCGTATAGGCGTGGTAGTTAACTAGCACTACTCTTTTTTTCTTAATCATCTTTTCATATTATTTTCATTTTATTTAACTGCATGGTAAATATTTTTGTATCGTTTCACTCTCTTCTCTCTCTCTCTCTCTCTCTCTCTCTCTCTCTCTATATATAT
>NW_017259281.1:1745823-1750018 GCF_001594045.1 Atta colombica | reverse complement strand
ATATATATATATTAAACAATTTCTCCCTAATATCGTACATTCGTGTTTTAACGTTAAGGACTCACTGCGCCTTCGATTATGGGTGTTACCTTGATTTATCATTATCCGTTGTTCCTTATATCATTCGGGAAAATCGTCATCTTGTTCCAATCAGGGCGCGATGTGATCTCCATCAACCAATACATTTTCTATTCACCGTCCACCACTTGCTGCTCGTGAGTCTCCTGCTCCTTTGTTTCCTTGGCATCTTTGTCCTCGTCTAAAATGCGATATTAAGGAGTGTAAAAGAGGTATAGGGTTATAAAAAAAAGAGGCGTTATTTTTATTAGATTTTTTTTGTATAATGTATTTCTTCTTTATGTTATGTAAATAAGTGATTATGCAGTTTGCTTCAATATGTTAACATGCAATGATTTCTTTCTTTGTCCTATTATTCTTAATTAACATAAAAATAGAAATATTAAGACAACAGTAAAAATATGTAGAAAATATATAAAAGAAATTTTTTAAAAATAATTATAAAACAAATTAAATAGAAAAATTTATATTATTCCATTATTTTAAAGTTAGATTATACAATAAACAAAATCTTTTTATATAAAATATCTTTCATCTAAAGATCCTTTTTACATTTCTATCAAAAAAAGAAAAATAATTTGAAGAGATTGACAATTTTGCCTGAAGTTTCTATAATATTTGTATTAAATAAGAGAGTAATTGCGTATTAAATGAAATGTATTTACTAACTACAGTGAGATATTAATTGCTGTCATTAGGTCAGATCGTAGAACTCGTAACGTTATCAAGGATGTTACGATGTGATAATGAAATGTATGTAATTTCTATACAGGGCATCTAAGAATTCATGAAAAATCCACTTTAAAGTATATTGAAAATAAAAGCATTATTGCGTAAGTATTATAAGTTTTAAGAATGTAAATAAATTGTAAGTATTCATACAATTTTAAAATAGAAAATATTATTTTTGATTAATTCTCTAAAGATAATTAATAAAACAATGAATTAATAAAACAATGAATACAACTTAGATATTACAGATATCAGTATATAAATGATAAAACATTGATGTGCGATTTAAATTGGATTTCAATAAAAATTTTAATTTAGTTATTAAAACATAGAACATTAAAATTTAATAAGTTACAAGAAAATGCAAAAAATACTAGAAAACCCTGTATAAAAATTATTATAAAAATTATTATTTAATTTATTTATATACGCAATATAATAGACAATAGAAAAAAGTTGTGAAACTTCAGCTAATATTTTAATTTTCAACTTAATTTTTTAATTGGAAAATTAATTTTTTGTATTATATAATAGAAAATCAGAAAAATTATATACCCAGATAGCACAAAATTCTTGTTGTATCTGAAAATGAGTTTAGAATTGATGACATACTGAATTCTTTTTGAACTCTCTGTGCTATCTGGATAATTATAATTATAAATTTTTTTTAATTAAAAATTTAAAACTTTTTTTATCCTCATAAACTTTTTGCCCACTTCTGAAGAGGATGTCCAGTAACTGAAATTTTTTTTATATAAATGTTGAAATCAGATCAGATTGGATAAAAAAAAATTAAGATTGTTCCTAACGTATCACTCACATCTTCATATCAAACATTCCACAACAGTGTATAAATTCACGTTTACACAATGAATTTTTTAAATAAACGGATAATAAATAAGATACAAAATGTCGTGGAAAAAATGGACGAATTAAAATGGAATTAGAAACAAAAATTATTCGTATTGGAGTTCATAAGATATATATATTCGTGAAATTTTGTTGAAAAATTAAAGTAAACATAATTAAATTAAATTAATGTATTTAATTTAATCAAAAACAAAATATGGAATAAAAATGGATATTTTTAATTCTTTTTAAATAAAATATATTTTTTTAATGTTTGCTTTTCTTCAATTTAGACAAAAAATTAAAATGTTAAATAAATTATTAAAAATTATTTACTTATTTTAATAAAAAATTAAAACATACATATACTTATAAAGTCAACATTCAAAGTAATACACAACAATAAAAAGATACCAAAATATCGTATACATGTGTATGTCCCTGGCGGAAAAATTTTTATGAAAAATTACATAGATTGAAACAAGATCTTAGAAATCTTTAATTTTTCTTAGGGGAACGAAAATATTCTTAGGGGAACGTAGAGTGGTGTTTGTTTGAACAAGAAATTCTGTATTATGAACTTTTATTCATAATGGAATCTTTTTTGATATTTATCTTATATCATAAAACAAACAATGCTACTCTACATTTCACTATGAAAAAGTAAGAATTTCTAAGATTCTGTCTCAAGACCTGTCTATACAGTTTTTTTTCCGCCAAGGGTACATTAAAAGGTAATTAAACTTTTCAAATTTAGGTTTATTTTAATTAATCTGTTACGCTTAAAATTATTTAATTTATTTTCAACAATTCCCTCTTTCTCATCCATTTTTATTCGTGTCCAATTTATAAATCCATTAAAGACCATCGTGCTGTTACATTAAGAATTTAGTTAAAGACTGTTTTTATAATGTAATATTTCATTACACTTACTCTCATTTTTTTATGCCACAATATTTTGAACAATTTACCATTATATATCAAACATTTTCGTATATTTGAAAACGAGATATTGAAAATAATTAATGCGAAAACATCATTTGTTACTAAACTATTTTATTCGCAGTAAAATTTATATCTTAAAAATGATATTGGTCGTTAATGGATTAACGTAATATACACATTACATTAAGTTTTTACACGATATGTCATTTTAGGAAAATAGAAGTTAAGAAAGATTGGTCATTATCGATATATCATAATTACATCATAATTACATTATTTAGCGTTCTTTTACCTTGTGCAGATATATAACACATTATACGATGCAGAATAATATTACATACACGTTGGCAATACTCAAGTATAAAATATATTTTACAATATATTATATTAGTGCAAAAGTATTCATCAAATAAAATTTAGAACGAAATAATAGTTTCAAGAAAAATACTCTTATTAATTATAAAATAATCATATATTATAAACTTTAATGTTTTATCCTTTTTCGCATATTTAAAAATTTTAAACTTTAAATTCGTAATCTTTTGCATTAATTTAATACTCAACTTAATCTTTTGCATTAATTTAATACTCATAAACACACACACATACATTATATATTTTACATATTAAATTAATTTATTGTTTATGCTTTTACATATTTCATTTTTGTTACATATTTTATCCGTTACATATGAAGTGTAAATATTGATGCTAGGATAAAAAGAAAACTTAATGAGTAAGTCTAGAATCTATTATAAAATGAGAAGAATATATTATTTAAAGTTTTTATTTCCTCTCTCATTGCAATTATATAATTTTGATTTATAACATAAAAAATGAAAAATTAAATAAACATAAATTTTGTATATCGAGATAAATTAAATTATCTTTCACAAATTATTCCTTATTGTTTGATAGATTTACATGAAGTATTAAAAATGAATAAGTATTAAAAATATATCAATTATCTTTTCTTAAATTATTAAATAGTTGTAAATTTTAATTAATTGAAAATAATATATGTATTTTGTGAATTATACTGTATTAAGATGTTATAATTGTATTAAGATGTATTCAGAAAATTCTTTGTTCCATTAGTAAATGCAAGTATAATTCACAAATTGCATACATTATTTTCAATAAGTTTCCAGTGAAAAGGAATCTTATGATAATTCCAGTGAAAAAGAATCTTACGATAATTAATTTAAAATAATATTATATAATTGCAATAAGAGAGGAAATAAGAATCTTAAATAATATATTCTTCTCATTTATAATAAACTTATTCGTTAAGTTTTCTTTTTATTCTAGCATCAGTGTTTACACTTTGTACTAGAAGATGTAACGGATAAATATGAAACAATTGTAAAGAGATAAACAATAAATATTTGATAATAAACGTTTGTTACATGTGTATTACATAACATTTTTTTTTACATGTCTATTACATAACATACAAAAGACCTATTTATTTTAATAATATGTAATATTACAAAGTCAACATAATTTTTTATTGTTACCATCACAATTCAATACAAGAAGAAATAAATTCTTAAAGACAAATTTTTCTCTAATATTTCTTTATCGCACT
>NW_017259281.1:1744015-1745723 GCF_001594045.1 Atta colombica | reverse complement strand
CTATATAATATATACGCACATATTATAATTTTATTATTATTAGATTAATTGAAAGATTCGTTCATTATTTCTTCTCTATATGGCTCCTTATATTAATAAACAAGAAAACAAAATGAATGAACACTTCGATCGATATTTATCGGTATTTATATGGAGTTTTAATATTTTACACATTTTTCTTTCAGATTGACAATCACATCAAAAAAGATTTGTGATCATCTAATATCTTATAAAATATTGTATTAGATAATATATTAGATATAAAATAATATATTACAAAACATAAAATTCTCCTTTCCCGTTTGTCTGAATGTACCTTTCTCAATGTGTGCTACTTGGATAAGCTTTTCACAGATGATAAAGAAAAGACGCGCTGAGACAAGACGTGAAAGGAATTAATTAATTAAAACAAAAAAATCGTTGAATTTGTTTATTAATAATAATAATGATAAATAATTAACAACATATCTATGTCCAAGAAATGATATTCGATACTTTTATTAAAATTTTTTTTACACTTAAATTTCTGATTGATTGCTTCTTCTCTCGTTAGTTTTAAAACTCATTCGAAAGAAATGGAGAGTATTTGTACAATTGCACTCTGTCATATACTTTATTTAAAAATAAAACAGATATATATATATATATATATCAATAAAACAGATATATGTATCTAGTTTTCGAAAAAGAATACAAAAAACAATTTATGAAAGATGCAACTAAAACAAAGAGATTTTGAGATAAATACTAATTTTGTCCAATTTAAATTTCAATTAAATATCTTTTATATAATAAATATTTTGTATTATGTATCAATATGATAATCTGAAGAATTTGAGTCTTTACATCGAGCCATCTCTTTTAGTGAGGATGTATAAATGCACTGTTCAAAAAGATATTGGAAAATAATTATATATCAAAATATATAACTATAATTAGAAAATAATTTAATATTTTTTAAATTGCTTCTGATATCTCTAAATTGATATTTTAAATTTATTTTTAGAATGTATTTATATATTTTGCGCAATATTTTAATTTTCAAAATCTCATAACTTTTATAATGTTATTTTTTCTAATTGTACAAAACAATGTAATTCAACATGGCGAACATGGCGAAAATATGAATTTTACTTTTCTATCTCGGTTGCAACTTTTTATATAAAAAACATATTTTCCTTTTTTCAAAACCGGAAAATCCAAAGAACGAATTCTTTTTGTAAAATTAAAAAAAGAGTTGATGATTTAAAATCGAAGGTGAATGAAGTATTAATAAAAAAGAAAGATAAAAGAATTAATTACTAAATAAATTTAATTTTAATATATATACAACATCGATAAAATTCTAACCTTTGAACATTAACATCTAATTCTTATATATATCATTAATCCTTTCTTCATATCTTTTTTTACTTCATTTCGTTTACCTTTGATTTCTTCTGGAAGAAGAATCGAACTCAAATATTATCTTTTATAATGCAATAATATACTGTACATGTTAAAATAAAATAACTAAATTATCTCGGAACGCGATTGCAAAGAATATCAATTTATTTTTCAATTTTTAGATTTAGAAAATCATGTTATTAATTTTATTTATATTAATTTTTTGCAGAAATTATACATTTTGTTAGAAACCATTAATAAATGATTTGATTTTTATATCTTGTAACAGTTAATATATTGAAAAATTGTCGGCAATAGTAAC
>NW_017259281.1:1737278-1743915 GCF_001594045.1 Atta colombica | reverse complement strand
TATATATATATATATATATATACGTGCTACAAACTTTTCCACAATTCTTGCAATATGAGAAGCGCATATCTTCTTAATCTAAGAGAGTGTTCATTTTTATCACCCGTCCCTTCGTAAGAAAAACTTGAATTTTCTATTTCCCGTAACTGATCCTGGGACATGTATAACGCACAAAAAGCTTTTTTTATTATCGAAGGATTTTTATTAACATGTCAAAAAGTCCATTCACCATGATGATGTGTCATCGACTTAAAAGTATTACAAATCGCTCCATTGAGTCGATCAGAAGTTCGTCATCTAGATTAAAAAAAAAAAAAAAGAAAAAAAAAAGAAAAGAATTTGAAAAGCCGAAAAACCGAGAAAAATCATAGTATAGCGACAGTATTTAGGGATAACAATTTTAAGAGCCGAGGCATATCTAATATAGGCATTAATTTAATATCTGTCTTTTCACTAAATGCTCCGGCAAGAAACATGAATTTGTTAGCTAGCATTCTCTTCAACTACGACAGCGCGTTTAGTTCGCGGCAAGTCGATTAGTTTTTCTATCCGAGACATTTTTGTACATATATTGAAACATATTTCAAATATCTCTCTTTATCAATAGTAGTTATTAACGGAAAAAATCCGTTAAAAATCTGAACACAAAATATAGAGTATCCCTTTCATCATTTGCCTACAAGATGATATTAGTCGAGATGATTTGCGAACATTAATTACTATTGATACTATCGCTCGATAACCTCGATATTCATTATATTGTTCTGTACTATACGATGTCTACGGTTTGACTGAAATCTTGAAGAAATACAGTCCGGCTTAATAAAACTCATGTTATGAATCGAGAATGTTATAGTCCATTTCCAATTTTTACTTTCCTTCTCCCAAACCAAACTTTGCAATAACATTATAATATAATTTGAAACCGGTATAATTTCGATGAGTACAATTTTCCGTAAGAAAAAATTTTAAGAAAATTACCATTTCATGTATTCACGAAATAATCATTTAAGTCTAAATGTTTAATTATACCGGTTTCTATTCTTCCTTCTCATTTTATCGTTAAATTAATATTAGATGCTAAATTACGCAATTATTTTGAATTTTCCTTCAACTAGTGTCAAGTTTAGCAATTATCAGTTGTTAGAGAAGGAACGACACACACACACACACACACACACACACACACACACACACACACACACACACACACACACACACACACACACACACAAAATATATCCTAAATTATGTCGATAGCACGATGATCTTTTTACACTCGTCATCGATATTTTCCTCAATTGATTTTGCAATTAATAAATTACTAGACATTTGATTACAGATTGTTTTAGTTTGTCTTCAACTCGAATCATGTTTAGCAATTGTTGATTAAAGAGGAACCAATATATATATGTACATTTAGTATGTACATTTAAGTCAATTCAGCAATAAAGTAATTTGTTCTTGTTGCCAAATTACTTTAACAGTATGATAGTCTTCTTTCAACAACATCTGTACTTTTTCAAGTTAATGTTGTAGATTAGATTTTGTCTAGAACCGCCTAGACATAATTAAATATGGTTACAATCGAATATCTGTAATCAACTCCGATATACTGTGTGAACTAAATATTCTTTAAAGACAATTTTTTCACTATTCATAATTTGCTATGTAATCATTACAATGAAAAAGCAAATAAGAGCATTTTTTTCAATATGTAAAGTGTCTGGTCATTACTCTGGATGGCATCTCTCATGGACAGGTAGCCATTCTATGACTTGTACAATGAGTATAAACATCCTTTTATAAGACTCTCAATAATTAATTACTTGAAATTGAGTAATTAATAATATGAGTAATTAATTTAAAAAAATTAATTACTCGCAAATCAATGTGCAATTCGGCAAGAAAGAGTCGAAGATGTCACACGATAATTGCGAGTGCAACGAGATATGGGAAGAAACGCATATCTAATAACAATAAATAATACAACACTGTGATATCTTTTGTTACGCGCGGATGCACACTCATTCGCAAATCTCTTTATTAATGTTTCATTAATTATTGAGCAATTATTTGAAAAATGTTAAAACTTTTATTCAGTTTAATTCCTCCTATTTGTCCGCGAAAGATGGCACATTAATTACCAAATATTCTGTATACTATTGAAAAATCCGACTGAAGGAAAAATACATAAAATGCTTTTCTTTTAAGCTTGATGAGTTCACAGGCATTCGACTGTATTTTAATTCAATTAGGATCGTATATTTAACCGTTATCAGTTAATTAACACATTGACTGCCATATCATTTATATATAAATGACATTCAATTTCATAAACAAGGTCTAGGAAACCAATATATTTTTTTATCTCACTTTCTTTGTTATAGAATATCATTGCACAACAGAGTTTATGAAAATTTGCCGTATTTGAATAATAGAAACAAGAATGTCATTCGCATATAAATGATGCATATAATATAGCAGTCATTGTGTTAAAGAATTTTATTTTTTATATATACATAGGGTATAATTAAGCATTCGCTGTCAAATTGCGTCGTTCTAGTCTACAAAAAACAACATAGCATCCTTCAATTAGCATTCACAATCTTCACTTCAAGTCGATATTTTCGTCGAGCTTCGATTCCGCAGTGTCTTAAAATATAAAATGATGGCGACGCAAACGACATTACTATAGACGCATTAGATTATACATCTCTTAGTTTACCTTTAATTAGACGCATTCAGCGGTATTTAAAGTTAAAGAGAAACAAGTTCGTACACGTATATGTATATACATTAAATTCGATTCGAAAACAACGAAGCGGAATTAAGACTCCTAGTAACAATATCAGTTTATGTCAGAAATAAAGAATAGCATAAATTTCTTTTCTTGCGCATGCATATTGAATTAGCTTTCCGCATGCGACAATTCGCAGTTGACAAAATAAATTCGCAAACAGTTCCGAATTTTCTCTTCTGTAGATAAATTAATATTGTATGATTTACACATATTCCATATATGAATTTTGTGACAGATCTAGTTTCACAAGTATTTCTCCAGAATTTTCGGCATGTTTCGTAAATTTATTCTATCAAATACATATTGTAACATATGAAAAACATAATTTATCTTAACGTATAAAATCTTTTGATACTATATACCTACACAGAGGCTCCAAACCCCCTTTGGAAAGAGAAAATGAATTTCAATGCCGCCTGATTCCATCCTTCAAAAACAGCAAACTAAAATAGTTCATTTAACGAGAAACGGGATGTGATGTATATTGGAATCTACGGATGTAATAAATAAAAATTGTCCATTCTCGATCTAGTCATAAGTTAGAGAAAGAGAGCAATATTTTTCGATGCTTTGTTGATTTTACGTCAGTTTAGACGCAATCTCATGACATCCATCTCTTCTTTTATTTTAGATAAAGAAGATATCTTGCAAAGCTTTCTTTCTTATTATAAATTGTGTATACAGTATTTAAACAGAATGCGCAATTTATATTTGTTACATTTCTGTGAAAGCTATACACGTATCTATACACACACACACACACACACACACACACACACACACACACACACACACACACACACACACACCCACACCCACACATACACACACACACACACTTCTATTCCTATATATTTCATGCAATTATAAAAAATGAATATAATTTGTTTCTTTTTATTTTGTTACTAATAATTGTTTTATATTATTTTTTCAGAAACGTTTTTATGAATCTGAAATGTTATTATAGTTTCGCAAACTAAACAATATTCTACTTTGAGAAATTCGTCTACTTATATACCTATTCCGTAAGAATAGCAATTTTATCTTTAAATAAATAAAGAATAGATGCAAAATGAATCTGAAATAGAAGAAACTTGACTATCTAATTTACAGAAGTTGATCAACCAGCCACTATTGGCAATAAAAAAGCCAGTAAGTGGCGAAGAAATAAGTTGACGCTCTGTCCTTTAAAAATTATGAATTCATCAAACTTCCGTTTTTGTCAAAATAAAGAGAGTTAGGATCCCCTGGTCCTACCTATAGAGCTACCTACGGAGATGAACTAAGAGCTTTAATTCCACTGAATCGCGTCGCAGTACTACACTACTTCTCGCTAGAGAGAATCTTATATCTATTTACTCCGCAATGCGGTATATCGCATTTACAATGTGGACATCCTCGTCAGAAGATGGTTATTTCGTCATGCCATCGTAACAACGTCATAACCCAACTCTTTAATAACGTTAAAAAAGAAAAGAAAAATAGAAAATAGAATAAAGCGGTTCAAGCCATGTTCGATTGGCTAGGGTCAGTGTTTTGCGTGTTGGTAGCGGTAGTGTTAGTGGTGGTGTTGGGATTGTTGGCGCTATTATCACTAGAATTACCGCTAGCACTGGCAGCGGCGCCCGTGGCGTCCGACTGGCCGCCACCTCCGCCTCCGCCGCCCCCGCCGGGATTCCCCTCTGTACCGGTGGTGGCGGCGGCCGATTGCATGTATTTGGGTATCAGCATGCTGTTAAGGATCGGCTGGATTCGCAGCTCATGCTCGGTGAAATTGAAAAGTGGCGGTAATTCACGACCACTTGGTAACCGCGTGCCTTGTTCGCGTAATTCATTGAAGAATGAATGCGCACACGCTTGCAACGGTGTCATGCGTAACGACGGTGTATATTCCAAGAGCCGTGCCACTAGGTCCATCGCTTCCGGCGGTGTGCGCGCCCTGAATACCTGCAATTCATCAACCATGCATATCATCAAATTCATGAAAATGTTCTCTATATTCTCAGCTTTTTCTCTTTCATTGCTAAATGTACTGATAAATATTCCCTGGATAATATGAAAAATTATTGTATTTTGATTGTACATATTCGTTAAATTTTTGGAGATAGAAATGTCAGTCTTCATTTAAAGAACTGACTTAGAGTAAAAATCCTTCATTTGTAGCACTTATTTATAATAATGGTGCTTAATAAATATAAAAGATTTTGCAAGTTTAATTAATTCTCATAGCAAGTTTAATTAATTCTTATATGATTAATTTAATTGATAAAATTAATATATATATTGAATTTCTGTGAGAAATAGAGATATTACATATCAATAATACTTCTAATATTTCTTCGATCTCTTAAAGTACAAAAGATATAAAATAGTGCGTAAAAAGTAGATGTCTTAATAAGTAAAATAATAAGAAAGTTTATCAGCAGTGATCAATTGGGCGGTATACCATAGACTTACATAAATAGATAGAACTATGCACTCTTATGCAACGACAATGTTGAAGGACAAGATATACAAAATTAGATATTTCTTCCATAATGCATATTATACTGCATGTTATACATTTTGTATTTCTAAGATAAGAATATGTAAATATGTAAGAATGAGACTAACTTCTGTTATGCTACAATAAAATTTATTTGCTTCTTCAATACTGATCAATCAGCTGTACTAGAAGAACAATAAAAATACGGATCAAATTTTTTATTTTCATTTTATTTTCAAATAATTTTATTTTCAAAACATTTTAATTCTATAACGCGCACGTACGTTATAGAATTGTTGAAGATTGTACAAATTAAAAGCAAGAAGTTAGTAACATGTAAATTGTCAGTTTTAATTTTCAGTTTTAAATCTCAATAGATATCGTAAGTTTTTGTAGATATCGTAATTTTTTACACTATAAAATCTACAAAATCCCCTTTAAGAAAATTAGACATTGATTCTAAGCATCTACTCTCTGCATGATACACATGAAAAGTGATATGTTATTGAAAGATTCATAATGAGATGATTTTAGTTATGTCATTTTGTATATATAAAAAATTTCAGTTCTTACATTTCATTTTATGGCGTCCAACCCTAGGACTATATCTGGATTTATTTGACCCGGCGAAAATTTCTATTTGCTAATATTCTTAGAAATTTTTCCTTTAAATATTTACATTTAACAATTTAGTTAACTTGAAATTTAATTTTATAATCTTATTTCATGATATCCGGTATTTTAATGTAAACAAATTTATTGAAAAATATATTTGTATCGGAATTGCGTCAAAAAATAAGATTAAAACATTAATAGCGTTTTTCATTAGAACTAGTGCACACACAGTGCACTTAAAGCTGTTGTACTATTCTAATCTAAATATAAAAGTAAGAGATATCTAAATTGATAAAATATCAATATATATTTTATCAAATAGCACAATAAAATATATTGAATATTTCACAGTTTAATTCTATATTTCTATATTTTTATTGAATGTACATCTTTATGTCGATTTGTGCACAACGGCTTTAAAGTACATTGAATGCGCATTAGTTTTGCCAAAAAACGCTATAAGATAAATCCGATAATACATGTACAAATGTCATGTGTAGTCCTAGGATTAAGAAACTTGGATGATACCTGCTGAGAACTGAAAGTAAGATAATGATACTGTGTATCGACAATGAATAAACATTGATATTGATCATTAATATTAACATTGAAAATTTATCGATCTAAAATTTTCCATTGATGAGTATAAAATATATTTTATACTCATCCGTAATTTGCACAATTTTTAGAGCGATGTATCCTAATAAGAGGAAAAATATCCAATAAAAACAGAG
>NW_017259281.1:1730339-1737178 GCF_001594045.1 Atta colombica | reverse complement strand
TATATATATATATATATATATATTGTGCGTGTGTATATATGTGTGTGTGTATACATATAATAATACAATAATGAATTAAATACGAATATGTACATTTAAAATGAACACAGACTTCAAGCTCTAAGTCTCTGCGCAACAGACACGAAAGACCACAATATGTTACTCATTCTTTCAAGTTTGACAAATGCAAGTCTCAAATATCACCAGAATATCAGAGTAAGTGATACTCTCAATTATTTTAGATCGCCATAACAAATGTAAAATGTAAGAAGTCGAATATAAAAAATTATTAGTGTCGTTAACAGATGAGACTAGGCAATGAGGAGTTACATGAAGAAGATAACTGATCGTAAAGGAAATCTTGAAGACTATTCTTTTCTTTATTTTTCCTTTTCTTTTAAGTATGACTAAATAAGACTGGGAATAACTCTGCACGCTCGTTCGGATATTGAAGTTTAGATGTTATTTTGAATGTTAGTACAACGGGCCAAGATAGAGAAAATTTGTGCCAGCCATATTGAACAACACTTGTTGCAAGTCGAATCACTTACTCTAATCTTCTGGTGCTCCGTGGAACACATAGATGTTTCACTCATTCGTTGAAGCATATACTGCAAATCATGAGACATGTATTGATGAATGGTAACTGATCGAGGCGCTATCGTTATTGCCATCGATCCTATTTTAAATACGAAAAAATAATCTCTTCCTACGAAAATGCATGTAAAATCTCATAAAACGTTATATCAAATTCGATTCTACCTTCCCCTTTAATTTCAAAAGTTATTGGAAAATTTATTTTTTATTTTGTTATTATCCTGTCTGAAAAATCTATTTTTTTACATTTCTGTTTTAAAATATTTTATATGTTTCAAAGATAAAGAGATATTCTATGTTATTTGTTTTATTAAAATTATGAATTTAAAACTAAAGTGGGCTTTTCAATTACTTATAACGAATCACAAGTTAATAGACATATGTGTGAAACAAAACGAAACAATCACATGATGAAGAAATATATGAAATATCCCGCTAGATATACAGGTATAAATACGTATTAATAACAATTGTGTGTAAAGTTATATTAGTTATAAAATAATAGACTCTACCTTTTGCCAGGGATGTGATTTAATTTGTGGAAATTTGAATTCAGTGTAGTTGGGGTTCATCTCACGTATCTGATCGCGCGTAGGCGTACCGAGGACTTTGATAATCTCTACCAGTTGATCGACACCGCTATCACCGGGAAATATTGGTTGACCTAACAGTAGTTCTGCTAGCACACAACCTGCACTCCAAACATCTGTCGAGGAAATGAGAAAAATGTTACATTAAAAGAAACGTTACATATTTTACAACAAAATAAAATATAAAAGAAGCATAAAAACGAATTAATGTATTTTTATTAAATCTTGCTATGAATATTTTAACGATTTTTCTTTAATATCAAAATATTTAGATATCTGTTAGATAATTTTTATGAACATATTCAAATTCCAAATTAGAGGTCAAAAAGAAATAAACAGTACAGTCACAGTGATAAACTTCTTTCAAATTTATACCTATTCCCAACAATGTAGATTAATTAAGATCTTTCTAGTTCTTAGAAAAAGATAAGAAGTAAGTTGAATCAAAAATAAAAATAATTTACATTGTGGAAACAGGACATAAATATGCTATATTACACAAAGATCGTTATTAAGATTTTTAATATACCAATTTTTGTAGTATAATCAATAGCACCAAAGATGAGTTCAGGTGCGCGATAGTAGCGACTGCAGATATAGGACACATTTGGTTCGCCCTTCACAAGGTGTTTAGCTGAACCAAAATCGCATAACTTCAAGACACCAGTATCCGGATCTAGCAGCAAATTCTGTGGTTTGATATCCCTGTGACAAATACCCAGCGAGTGGATGTACGCCAACGAACGGAACAGTTGATACATATACAACTGCAAAGAACAAAGAAAAGATTATTATCTATAGCTATATATATCTGAAAATTTATTATCTATAGCTCATTAAATTTACAAAACACATTTTTTGTATTATATCTTTATAAAAATCTTTATAAAATTTTTTTCAAATTCTCTCTACAGTTATTTCTAAGTTTTTGAAACCACTAATTACAAATCTGAGATCAGAATAATAATAAAGTTAAAATGACAGATTTTTGACACCTACAAATCTTATAAATTAAAATCTCAAATTTATAATTCGTGATTTCAAAAATTCTTAGATATTGAATATTATATGAAAAGAATGTTTCCTTTTTATGTAATCAGAACTACATATTATAACATCTATGAGATCATCTTCTAAAAATTAATTGAAAAATCAGTAGGTTTACAAACATAATTTCTGTTTTTATTATATTACGAATTTAGAAATAATTAAAAATTAAAAACTAATAAAAAATAATTCACCTTGATGAAACTGATTGGTATCGTCTGCTTGCTTTTGCTATAATGTCGAGCGACTTTGTACACAGTTTCGGGTATGTATTCCAGCACTAGATTAAGATAAACCTCGTCCTTCTAAAAAAAAGAAAGAAGAAATACGAAAATTCCATTGTATGTAACCTTCATTCAACAAGCGAGGGTCTGTTTACAAATATTTGTCGTCTCAAAGGCACACTACTCCAAAATCCAAACATTGACGACGTACTCAAATATGTAGAGTTTCCCGCAATTCGCGCGTGACTAGAACTTTAATAATAAATTCTCTCTAATTAATCAATAGCAAAAAAATAATAATTTTGAACTATTTCCACAATCTTTGAATTCCACATCTATTCTTTTATAATTTTATCTTCTAGTTTTCAACATTGCACGTTTATTTTTGTAAATAGATCTGCCAATCAAGAATTAAAAATTATTAGATATAATTATGTTATTTATATAATATGTAGAAGTATTATAAATAATTATTTTATTTATTTATTCACTCTCATATATGAAAACTTTCTTTTTTTCATGTTATTAGGGTCCTAGAATTTACAATAAAATACACTAAAGTTCCACCAGGATCTATGATTAAAATTGTAAAATAATTGTAGCAAATTGTGGGATACCCCGTGGGATCATTTAAGTTATACATTTCATCTTTATTATTTCTCTTGGACACACACATCGATGCCCTGGTGTTATTAACATTTATCACACACGCCTTCAGAAACATTACGTACTAACAAGACTAGCGAAGCAGCGTAATCTAATCGGACCCAGATTGACATTAAAATAATGACGTTTCGAAGGAATGATACGATTGTGAAGATGTTCCTATGTGGAAGCGATAATTCGCCTAGAGATTTTTTCTCGCCAAAAGGAAGATTCTCGTACTACTACTGGGTGCACTTCAACTTACGTCAACGTGAAAAACCGGATTAGTCGCGGTTAAGATGTTCTATAAAATAACATAACAATGTGGCATGCATTAAATGAACATCTTTCGTTTTATTTATAGAAACGTGTCATTTACGTAACAATGATAAAATTGATAAATGCGTGCTAATCAAATCATGTACCGCCATTTAAATTACATACTGCGTATAATTTTTTCGCAAATTTTAATAAATTGATATAATTATTGAAATATCTCTTAAATAATAGATAGTGAACTCATCTTCACTTAAAAGTTAAGGAAGATGGAGATGAGATAGTTACCTTATCACCACTAGAATAAAAGAAATATTTGAGTTTCACAATATTGCAATGTTCGAGGCGTCGCATAATTTGTAATTCCCTGTTCTGGAAAAAAAAAGTTTTATTATGACATTAGTCTCATCGTTCATTAAATAAATGAAATAAACAAGAAAATAAGACAAATTAAAATAAAAAGTAAAACAAAAATAAGAAAAATATCTAGTAAAATCATAAATATATAATAAAAAAGTAGAATAGAATGTAATCACATCAAATTAAATAAAACACAATGGAAATAAGAACGTAGTTAGTGTAATATAATAGTAAGTTGCTTCAGTACATTATTTAACAATTATTAACTTATGGTAGCTGTTACTATGTTCTATATACATTTTTATTTATTTCATTATTTACATCGACACAATGTATAAATGCTCACCTTAAATCGTTTATCCTGGAGAACCTTTTTGATAGCAACCATCTCTCCCGAATCGCAGAGTTTCGCTTGGTATACCACACCAAAGCTGCCGTTGCCTATGACCTTGGTATCGGTATACGCGACTTCCTGAGGACGATCCGGACCAGCACCAGGAGTCGCTACTACAGTCGTTACCTTGCTGCCATCCTTGCCTGCAGGGTACATTGCACCACCCATAGAAACAAATTTGAAAAAACCACAATGCAGGAAAAGAAATAGAAACAAAAGTAGGAAACCGAACTTCCTCTAAAAGCAGAAAACGCCTAGAGCCCTCTAGAATCGAGGAAAGTTTGCTCCTATTTTACATAAATCTAAATAAGCAAAATTATCTTCACATCAACAATAATTGTCTTAAAACATTTATAACAAAATGCAACATTTGGTTTGCAAAATGTAATTTATTAATATAAAGAAATTAAATTAATATACACTATATCAGAATCATTTTTATATTATTATTTTGTGAAATGTTTCTCTCTCTTTTTCAAATTTCTCTCTGAGAGCTTTATATTTCGCAGAAATGTAAAAACATATAAAGCATATAAAGTGATTACATATAAAGCACACATACATACACACACATATCGTTACAAGTCACAAATCTAGAAAGCATTCTATATAAATTACAACACAACAGATCCACAACAGATCCACGTCGCTATTTTAACATGTAATTCTTGGACTGGGCCAGAAATAATTTAATTTAATTAAATATTAAATTAATTGATTTGTTTTTGCTATACTACTAATAGTTTCGAGCCTTGCAACTCGTAAATGATGTATGCGTAGTATATGCAGATTATTCAAAGAAATTGTCAAAATTTACAACTATTCGGCAATTTTATGTCCTCCAACATTAATATCTCGAATAGATTCTTTAATGAGAAACTCAGGCAAAGTAGTCTGTTGACAATTCCTTTTATCGTTCAAAAAAAAAAAATAAATGTGTATAGATTACATAAAATTGAACGAATATATACAAGTACATTGAAAAATGTTTTCCATCATCAGAATTATCAGAAAGGCAATTATTAGAATACGTGTAAAATAGCCTTGATAGAATCTGAACAAATGTAAATGATTGCAAACAACTGGTTCTGTTTCCGTTGCAATGTAAACTCTCTCAAAAGGCTCGCGCAAATACATATTTTCACAGCAAAATTTTTATTATCAATAATTATCCTAGCTATTAAAGGTATCCATATTTTTTAATTACGTCATACTTTTCATAATATCTTTCATCTGTTGTTAAAAAACGGGTGCTGGGAATATGTAGGTTATTTTAATAACATATTACAAATATCATAAGAAAATGTTGACTCATAGACGAGATATCTAAAATTAGCTCACTACACTAGATGTGGCAAAGTGATCATGATGTAATTAATGAATATCATATTAAAAATGTTTATAGAACTATCATACTTTAATATAAATATTTAAAGATATATTGTCTACTTAATCAATATAATAAAAAAAGTATAAAACATGATAGAAGGGCTACATTTTACTCTTTATAAGGTAAAAAAATGGACAACAGATTTAAGTAACGAAACATAAGAAATTTTTTATAATAAAAAATCAAATTATTAAAGATTAATATCATAATAATAATTATATGTTTTAATATAAAAAATGTGATAATAGATTTACTTAAAACTTAAATCTAATGATTGTATGTACATGATGTATAATAATTTCATCATCACTTTAACAATAGAAAGAGGTTAAATAAACTTAATTTCTATAAAAATTATATTTGGTATTGACAGAAAGTTAGAATATCTTTAATTGAGAATTATTAATTGAAAATAAAGAATCACCTTCTTTTGAGTTCGAAGGTGAGTATGAGGCTTCTGATTTATGAATACATCGAACAATCACTTTCCACGTGGATGTCTTATCTTCTGACATATTAGATCTATTTTTTATTACTGCACTCTGTGAACTGGTGCACACGGTGAAGTAAGTTGAAGTGAGACAAATATTTATTTCATTTCAACTTATTGCATTGTGTACATCACTTCAGAGAGCAGCAATAAAAAACAGATCTATTCACAACATTTTTTACTATCAATTATTTACTATCAACTAGAGACTGAAGATCGCGAATATATCATTCGTTTTGTCTATTTCATGAGATTAATATCAATTAGATTTTGATGTTCAATGCAAAATTTTTTGTAGATAATTAATAAGTCTATTCTTTATCGATGAACTTTTTGAACTCGTGCAAATTAGCGCAATAAAATTGAAAAGAAATATAATTTGTTTCACATATTTCAATTTAGATATTACATCGTGTGCATCAGTTGAGAAGTTTTTCGATAAAAAACAGACTTTATAATAGAATTCATTTATAATTGTGTATGTTTAATTGTAAATATAATAAGTCATGGAATTTATATATCGTTCATTAATTACGGCGAGATGCCGAATGACAAACGATTTAATAATAGTAACTCATTTTGAAATGTAGGTTACATCGTACGCGAGAGGCACATGATTATCATCGACAGATACGAAAATCTTGTACTTGTCGCCGGTTTATCACGAGAATTGAACAGTGTGAAGTAAGTTTGAAAGAAATCTTGTTTCTACGAAGCACCGCTACATTGGCAAGATACTGAGTGTGTCTCATCGGCTAAATTAAATCATGATGTGTAGAAGATATTCTAGGAGAATATGTTTAGAAAAACTAAATAGATATAAATA
>NW_017259281.1:1727521-1730239 GCF_001594045.1 Atta colombica | reverse complement strand
TATTTTATTTATTAATTTTTCATTGATTTTAAATGAATTTCATCTCACGTTACTTTATCTTTTCACTTTATAATATATTTTTGTACTTTTTACCAAGATATACACCTTTTTATACTTTCCAAGTATAAACCGAGATATAGTAATAAAAAGTTATTTTAATTAATATTTTGAATGTGTTTCTACTAAAAATTTCGAAAAAATTAGGTAGAACCTCAGAATAATTATCAAGGTTCTTGAAAGGGACTAAAAAAAACCCGAGTAAACATCGCGCTTATCCATCGTGTGAAGAAAATGGGTCAAGCGACAGTCGAGGCTAGAAAATCCAGCCGACTAGTCAGTCATGTAGCTAGCTAAATCCAGCTTGCGACAAAAAGCGCAACGAAGCGGTGCTGCAGCTGCATCGCGTACGCTGCGGATCCTTTTATCGCGTTACGCGCGCATCGGAGGAGACTTCGACCTTTCCCGTAGTATGCAGCCCCTACCTGTGAAGCAAGAAAGCTTCAGAAAATATCTATATATCGGTCCTCATGGTGGTATTTCGCACGGCTTAAGGGGGCGTCCCTTGTTATACGAAGGTTTCTTTGTCGTCAGAGGCAATCGTGCTCGATTTAACGAAATAGGCTGCGCAGATAATAAAAAAGGGATTAATCGAGGGATTAATCAAGCCAGAGAAAAGCGGCAGAATAGAGTTCGAAGCAATCTTTTATGATTAGACCTACTGAATGCGATTTGTATGACATATTCTGAGACTTTACAATGTTCTATTATTAGTATAACTAATATGATTAATTATCAGATATTATACACAATCATAAGTGTAATATTATAAAATGATTTTAATTTTTGTATAATTTTTTTACTTTACAATACATAATAATTAAATATATAGAAAAAAAAAATATTAAAGAAAGTATTAAATTAAAAAAATCATCAGTGTGTGAGTAACCGTTAACCGTTTTAATATAATAGGTAATCGTTTTTATTGCCTACACGAAATATACCAAATTTATTATCACACACTTCATTGCATTACTTCGTATGACTACAACATATTTATTTGTCATTTACATAAATTTTACAATTAATATTCAGTTTGTTACCGTAACGAAAAGAACTTCCCTCGACGCTTCGCGTGAAGCAATATCGAGGATAACAGATACCCATCGACTTTCCTTTTAACCCTTTTGTCTCTCTCTCTCTCTCTCTCTCTCTCTCTCTCTCTCTCTCTCTCTCTCTCTTTCCTGCTTTCTCGATATGTTCTCACTCTCGAATAGATAGAAAAACCACATCACACACGGAAGGTGCGACCAAGAGTAAATACGGTACCGCCAAGAGGCGATGTAAATGTCAGAGGATCACGCGCTCTCGATACATAAAGCGGCATATATATACTTGACGACATTTATTAAACGCGTCATCGTGGAAATCGGTCCATCGCTCGAAGAAATCAGATCAGCGAGAAATCGTCTTGAAATTGAATGACACTCTGAAACGCGTCGATGAACAATAGACTTTTTTTCTCGGAAGAATAAGATGAAGGTAATATCGGTTTCTTTTGATGACATGACAATGTATAAGAAAATTTCACAGAATTATTATTGAAGAAAAAATTGAAGCACTTATAAATAATATATTAACAAAGAGCTGCTAACATACATACATAATAAATAAGTTCTTTTATTTAAAAGCAGAATCTTTAGATATAGAATTTTAATTAAATTTTTTTTAATGTTCTGTGTATGTGTATATGTACGCGCGTATATAAAATTAACTATTCAATAAATTTCACTTTAATTAATAAATTTAATTGAATTATATGATAATTATACAAGATTAAAAAAAAGAGCTCGGCATTTAAATAGCAAGTAGTAAATGTCTAATCAATAATCAATATATCTCAAAAATAAATTATATAAAAAATAAAATATATTTTGGTTTTAATAATATAGATTTATTTACATTTTTGAAATAAAATTAAAATATCTTTTGTAGAAATAAATTGTTCTCATGTTATATAAAAATATCGTGAAAAATAAACGAGATTTTATATTTTGTAAAATATTTTGAATATAAAATTTGCTGTTTATTATATATACATATATAAGAGCTGTATTTTTTAATACCCTTTATAATAAATTTCTAGAGCAACTATATTAATAGACGTAATAATATTTCTCATTATTCTATAATAATTAATTTAAAATTTCAGTTTAAAGATTAATAATTCTGTAACGGTTCAAAATATGTAAAAACTTTATAAATCTGAAGCAATAAAATTATGAAATACTAATGTGCTTATACACAAGGTACATCGATCGTTTGATACACTTACGTTTCTTGCTACTTAGTCGACGCAAGAACTTGCAGAATTTTTTATATGCAGTATTGGCCTCTTTGCCACCCAATTCCACAGCGCTTTTAGGACGTTCGTTTTTCTGTCCAGCCGCCGTCGGATAGAATTTTGGATATCGCCACTGCTGACATGGTTCTGACCAATCAAGATTGTTTGCTGGAGCCATGATCTAGAGATCGATTAATTATCGAAAAGTCCCACGATTATGTTTCGTTTTTACTTCGTTTCATATTTTGAAATATCGAGATCAAAATCAGATTTTGATCGTTTCACTCAGTTCTTCAAAATAAAAGACTAGATTTCAACTAGTTCTCTTTGGTTAATTATGTTATATCACAGATATTATCTACTATCGTTTTTCGATT
>NW_017259281.1:1719861-1727421 GCF_001594045.1 Atta colombica | reverse complement strand
TTATATTATAGATCAATATGTATTTATTTATTATTATATTATAATAATTTTAATGCTTTGGATCACAGATAGAAGTTATCCTCAATTATTGATACATATTTGTATATATTCATTTCAATATGTAGAATTTGTCTATCTTAACTTGTTTATTTTGTACTTAGTTCAGAGAATTAATTTATATTTGAAGAATTGTAATTTATAAATACAATTCTCTTTTAGAATTTTCATATAATTTATATATATCATTATATATTTCGTATTTTAAATTGCTTCTCTAAAAACATTTATAGTATTTTCATGCGTTTTTAATATGAAATAATTTCCACAATATCTTCAAACTTGCGGAATCGACGATTACTCAAGTCGCGAATTTAACAAGAATCGAATATCACGAATGTTCACACAGTACAAAGTTCAATAAATTCGTTTATATTTCTTTCTTCAAAATAATCAATTTTTATTTTCCATCACAGAATTCGGAAAATATCTGTTTTCAATTATTATTTACATAAAAAATTGGCACTCAAATTAACGTATATTAACTGAAAAAATTTTAAATTTTATATTTATTTTAAGTTTTATATCTCACTAATTCGTTATATACATCTATTTAATTCGCGTTTATTTATTCCAAGTTTTAATATCAATAAAGATTTGTCGATATTGTTTTTAATACTTCACTGTTCTCACAAAAATTATTAATAGTTGCTATCATATATCACTTTTATATCCTTTACATCATCATATGATAATCAATCAGCTTTCTATAATCTTGTATAATCAATAAATAATTGTCTTCAATCTTTATAAAAATTATTAGTTATTGACACTTACAAGATGAATGGTATATTTTAAATATAAATTTTTAAAAGTTTTTAAGATCTTTTTCGCGATAGACTGATTATACACCGTGATATCACGATCGGAAAATATCTCTTGTCTCTACAAAATCTTCAACCACTTATGTTCAAATTAAACAAGTCTTTTTCTACATTTTTTTTCTACACTGAAATATTAAACTTCCATCACTCAAGTCTGTTTTTTCAAAGATAATCAATAACGATTAACCATCACGGATCGCTTAATCTTCATTTGCAATATCCTCGCATTTCTTCACAAGATCGATGATCGATTGATTTAATCGTTTGATTTGAACTCACAAAGATTCCTTTTTTTTTTCTAAGATGTGCATTTACTTCATTAGAATCGCAAAGATCACGTTTTCAAACGGATACTAACGATTAACTCGAAGCACGGTGAGATCACACTTTGTGTCAGATCGACGTGATTCGCAAACGGGACCACTGCCGGCCCGAGCCAACTTACACGCAGTAACTGCGTTGATTCGCGGTGGACTACCGGCACGCGACTAAAGCCAACCACGCCGTCGATTGAGCCTTCACTTGCGCCGCGTCGGTCGTTCAAGATGACGCAGTGGGAGAGCACAGCGCCGGTCAACCCTTTGTCTTCTAAGATATTTTTGTCTGCATAATAATTATAATCTTATACAATAATTATCATCTAACATATCTTGGTAAGGTAGAATGAATTTTTTTTTCAATTTGATTATAACAAAGAATATAAAATCCGTGTTTTTCATTCATATTATGTATAAAATAAAATTTCTCCTTGAGAAATTTTTTCTCCAATTGTTCTCATTCTGTTTAGTATTAAAAAATTATTCAATGGCCGCATTCAGCAAAACGTAAATGTTTATTTTGCAATTGTCTGCAATTTTTTTTCTTGAAATAGAAGTACTCCCTTAGATCTAAAAGTATAATTCAATAAGCGCGAGAAAAATTTCCGACATTTGCAAAATATAAACGCGACTAATTGCTAGTCATATTTCCTTGATATGAATTTAATTTCTGATTAACTTAACTGAAATATTAGAATTCAAAACGATAGTTCTTTGATACCATGCATAATAACCGATCCTGCAAGTGGTATAGAGAGGGAAAAAGAGAGGAATAGCCGGAAGAGAGTGAGCGTTTGGCCGGGAAAGTGAATAATCACGTCGATTGCATCCAAGCCGTTAGACTCGACTTTCGTCCATCCCAGGAATTTGTGCTGCTGATTCGATTACTGATAAGACGAAATAAGGCGAACAATTTACGAAACGGTATCGCACGATTGTAGATAAAGAGATACCATTTCTGTTAAATCGATTTCCGGCGAAGGCCGAATCGTCTCCTGCAGAATTGAAATTTTCGGTCTATAAAAAGTTGAAATCAGATAAAAGCAAATTAATTAGCGTTTCGCGTTTACTGCATGATTTTACGTGATTATATCTCCGTGATAATATCTCCTAGGGAGTTCTTTCTGTATTAAATACGTTAAATAGGGCGAATATGAATTATGATGCGATTTTACAATGTAAGATCTCTTCTTTCTTCGTCTTTCTTACTCGAAAGACGATAAATTATATCTAATAATAAATATAATATTGTTAAAAGTTAAATATTCCATAATTATCAAATATGCAATAAAATGCTTTGAAATATTTGATTATTGTTCTTACATATAAGATTATAGACTTAATAAAATAATAAATACAAAACGCATTTTCTTTTCACAAAAATTGTATATGTTCGTATAATTATAATAGAGATAATTATCTTACATCTTGGTAGTTTTCTTATAATCGCACATGTGATAATTCATCCCAATATCTTGCTATTATACTCGAATTGTATTAATTTCACGATGAAGCCGCGAGAAAATTATAGACTTATAACATTATTAGACCAGAAAAAGTGGAAGTTTCATTCGTAGAAAATTTATCTGCATTCAACGTTCATGCAAAATCGCTCAATGCAAAATGAGGCAAAATCATTCAAGTGTATTATAAATATTTCTTTCACATTCGATTAAGTTTTACGTTAAACGAGATACTTAAATTATGATAATGACGTATATCGATAATATCGCTATAGTCGCAATAATCTCTAATCATAGCACATATCCTTCGTTGTTTGTCATAACGATACATATTAATAACTCGCACTTGAAGCTGTAAATAGCTTTCTCTTATTTAACTGAGCTCAATAATAATTTAAATCTTAATAAATAATTTAAATTTCGTAAAACAGAATAAATTAATGTATTTATATTACATAGCGTATGTTATTATTGCAAATAAATTGTATCTATTTTTTAACATTTTAATTTTTTATTAGCAAAAAAATCTAAATTGCTTGAAAGGAAATTGTAAAAGTGAAGAAAAAGTGAAAACAATAGTATAAAAAATTGGGTACTCGATTCTTGCATTCCTGCATCGAATAAAGCGAATGAAATGAACGCGTAGATATCACATATGTTAAACGAAGCAGGTTAGAATATTTGCTATATTTAGCTGCTATAAGGAGATAACATCGTTATAATACACAAATAAGCGGCACACGTGAGTAATATCCAAGTCCGTACACACGTCTTCGAAAAGAAATATGATAACGAATGCGGAGAGTACATGGTAAACCTTACAAAAGCATTTAAATTGTTCGAAATATTAATATTGTTTGTGTTTCAGCATTATCAAAAATATAAAAATTTCTTGAATTTTTTTATTATTGCGTTTGAATATTTCTATAAAATTTCAATTACAATTTTTTTACTAATTTAAAAAGTATTCAATTTTTGTTTGTCTTGATTCTTATTATTTCTTAAAATTTCTTTCTTAAAATTATGTTTTACAATACTTTAAAAATTTAATATAAAGTCGCAGCATTATGAATTAAAATCAAATTCTATAAATAAAAACTCTAATTTTGATAATAAAATTAATAAATATTTGTGCAAAAGATTCATTTAGATGTATTTTACTTGTATAAAAGTTATTATCCAAAGCAAAATATTGTCATTTCGTTGAAATGATTGTAAGCCAGATTATTTGTTTTTTGAAATTGGTTTCAGGATTTGCATAAATTTTTTGGCTAATATTAGTTGATTGGCTTTTTAAACTGATCTTTTTGACATTTTTAATTAATATTGTATAGTCAAAACATAAAAAAAAAATTGTTTCATAATAGATTTTATAATAAATTCACATAACATTTTTTGAATTATGAAAATAATCTCGAGAACTGAAGTCAGGATATTACTTCGTATACTCAAAAGAGGTCATCATATTTTATATTTCGAGTTTCTCCAAATACGAATTAACACGATAAGCTAAGTCTCTGTAAACTGATAAAGTATTTCTATCTATATAGTGTGAAAATTGTTATCGTTTCAATAATTGATAATTCTCTCGTTTTATCAATAATAGTTAATACTTTCGTCGAATTTGTTTACCATTTATAGAAAACTTGTTCTTTATCTATATTTAATTTTCTCAGCTAATTTTATCTCCGTCAAATAAAAAATTGAAGACGCGAAATATTTTCTTTGCAGAATTAAAAACTTTTCAATAATTCTTAATATCAAATAAATGCAACATCGAATAAATGTGCAAGAAATGATTAATGTTGAAAAAAAAAAGAGTAAAAAAAGTGAAATCAAAGAAATAAAAAAATGACAATTCTGATCATTTTCATGACGTTATAACGTCAACAATAATTTTTTTCCTAAAATTTATTTATGCCACGTAAAAATATTATTTAGCTTTAAAATACTTTTGATTTCGTTTCGGATATAATTTTTTAAGAAATAGCAATTTGAAAATAACTCTTCCGATACGTATTTCCATGTAAAACCGATCGTTGATTATATTATATATTACATAGTTGCCATCTCTTTCTGTCGTCTCTCTTTAGAAAGACTGAAAATCGGCCAGTTCGACCTTAGTGACCCGAATCCGTCGCTTGATGACGACATTATTCCGGCTCTAGATTAGTATATATTATTAACATAAACGAGATCGCGAATGATTGTCCTAAAAATTTCAGTCGTTTCGTTCAATGATCCTTTACCTGTGGAATATATCAAAATTATCAAATATTGCAGATTTTTCGATCCAATTTGGAATCAATATTTTTTTAACGTATTCATAATTCTTCAAGTAAATAATAAAAGAATATTATCGTTTATCTGTAAATTCACAAGACGAGTATGAAACATGAGAAAATGAAGAGAATAAAAATAAATGTGCTCATCGGTAAGCATTCTTGCGTCAGATCTCTGTCTTGGACATCGTCGGTCAAAGAGTGTATCGGTAAGTAACAAGAATAACCGTATACAGACGTTGCACGATCTATTTTTATCATCGATCAGCTGCGCAAATTGGTCATAACTCAATTGCCAGACCGGCTGCGTGTCGATCAAGCTTTGTCGCGCAAAATAAGTATTACAATGTAAATTCCTTTCGGTATAACTGAGCGATTAGCAATTTCAATATCTTGCGATTAATGCATTAAACTAATTTTTATATTAAATTAAACATTACATTTCAGTTATTCGTATTTCATTTTATTTCTTCTCTTTTATTCATTTGCTTTTTTACAAATAAATTCTAAATAAGATATGTGAATTTAAACTATTTCGATATATCTATTTGTAGCTTCCAATATCTTTTCTACATTAATACATGTTTTTTGTTTTCTTAAATGCAATTATATATTTTTTTTATCAATCTATTTTTTGAATATCCACAAGTGATAATAAACATAAAAAACACAAGACTGTAAATCACAAATAATCATTAAGGTCCGGTTCCACTAATGTAATTAACTTTACAAAATGTCAAAAACTTTAAACCTAAACAAAGTCAAACAAAGAAGCATATAAGCTTATCGTTGGTTATAAATTATTCTTTATTAATTATAAGATATATCTTATAATTAATAAAGAATAATTTATTCGTACAATAATCAGCGATGGATTTATAAGCTCCTTTGTTTGACTTATTTTAATTAACTTTTATCTCAGTTTAACTTTTTGTTTATTTTTTTTATGCTTAGGATTAAGAAAAGGATAAATTGAAAGATAAATTGAATCGATTAAAGTTAATCTTAAGCATTAGTAAAATCGGGTCTAAATATTATACTAATTATAATAAGTAGTTATTTCAGACATCAAAAAAGATCACTACGTGATTCCAAGCACAGATTTTATTTAAGGTTTTATATATTCTGTAAAATATATCTCAAGGTAAAAATATATAAAAAATATGATTCAATTTAAATAAAGATATCGATATCTTATAAAGCAAACTACGCCATAAAAAATTTTTGCATTATGTTTCATCGTAAAATTTTTGTTTAAAAATGGATTTCTCGTTATATTTAAAAGCCCTGACATTTTTTTCCCACTCTATATATAGAAAGAGCATGATTAATTATTATAAAGACATTTCTAAGGAAGAACATACAAGTGGCGTATACAGGATATGCGGTTTAACACACTGACCCTGGCAGCGTGAATTATCGATTGCAACACAGATATGTCGCGGCAATTCCGCGGCGTGTGCCCTTCAGTACGTAATAGATTATTATTAAGCGCGTTTCTGAACGGAAATTAAAAGGACGTAGCATTCTTCGACCGTGGAAATTTATTCATCATGAAACGGCGGAAAGAATCTCCATTCTATCGTGATTTTACAACGGTAACGATATTTCCACACAGTTTCTATTCAAACAAAATATACATTAAAAAAAGAGTTTGGTAATAGCTAAAATTCTTTTTTATTATATTAATTTGAATTTGATTGGAATTATTTCACTTAACATTTGATAGCTATTATGCGATTTTTTTTTCAATACTTGAAACAAAATAAAACAAACAAGTATATGTTATCTCTATCTTTATCGTAATTTTACTTTTATTTTTCAAATTAATCTCCATCGCTAATTGAGAAACATTAATTCGAGAACCACTGTTGTCTTTAGATAAGCTTGAGAAGAAGAAGACGTTCTAAAATACTTTAGAGACAGCGCAATTTTGTCACGACAAACTGTACAATGCGCGCATTTTTTCGAATTGTAATCAACGTCAACGGAAATCATTTTGACGTAAGATATAACAATGAGACGACGTGGCATATGACTTTTCGTTTGCATTATGTATACATGACGGGTTGGAAATCGCTTAGCGATGTATTTATCCGCATTTATTTCAAGACGCATTTTATTTCGTTATGCAATGTCGCACAATGCGAAATTCACTTATAAAAAACAATGTTTTATATATATGTTAAGACGAAAATGATGCAATACATTAATTGAAATTTCTTTCATAAAATCAATCTTTAGAAAATTAAAATATTCAATTAATTCATTTCAACAAATCTCAATTATTTTACAAGATTAAATGTTTTCTAATAGATGTTGGCTATGTTGGCAAATCTAATAAAAGTCCACAGTTACATTCATTAATTAATTTTATAAAATTATAAATTATAAATGAAAATAGATGATGACTTGTTCATTATAAAATTCAAAATAATTATACAAAAAATCAATTCAACGTCAATTAATATAAAAAATCGAAGCAGTTATTAATACACAAGTATTATAAAATTTTTTTCATGAATTGATTATTTCAATATCAAATTGATATTAAAAATGCAAGCAGTCAGTTCTTAACATAGTAGTGACTGTAAAATTTTACAAAACTACTCATTAT
>NW_017259281.1:1715051-1719761 GCF_001594045.1 Atta colombica | reverse complement strand
ATATATATATAATTATAAAGTTCATGGCGTTTTTCCCGTTAAATAACATTAAAAAACGCCACGAACTTTTTCCTACACCTAATATATGTATGTATGATATATGTATAAATAATTTATTTTAGAGAAATTTCAGACAAAGTCTTCTCGCGAAATTTTGCTGATTCACATTTCTTTTTGTACTATCTTCTTTTGTGAGTGCGTGTAATACCGTGTAAATTCGCTCACGAGTTCCTTTGTGTGTTTTCCGAGAGTCCAGAAACGCAGTGTCGGAATCAGTTGTTCGCGAAATTAGCCACAGACAAGCGAAGTCTTTTAGAATATGCGTGACTACATGGAATTTCTATTGACATTATTTACATCTCTATTTCTGTGAAGTTAGTAATTAACGTTTACCGAAATGTTATATTTTGCATTTACGCGGCTGTTACATTGCAATGTTTTCAATTCAAATAGAAAGGGAATGAAAATATATTCTATCCGATTGCATACATTATAGTCCAACTTTAACTTTGACATATTAAGTATTAAAATGTTATTAGTTGAATAAATGAATAAATTTTTCATACATTTATTGTAATGCTTTATATGTAATAAAAAAAATTTTTTGAGCCTTTGCAATTAAAAAAATTATTTCTTATTTTGTTCAGTCATATTTATTCTAGCAAACAAAAAATAAAATTGCAGATAAAAGAGTGTAAAGAGTTATTCGAATAACATCCATGTATCACAATATTATATTCATAATGTTATATTTATCAAAATATTATTGTAATAATTAATTTGTGATCGAAAAAAATAAAAACAAACATTTCATTATCTGATATCTATGATTTTATCTTTCGATATAAGTCGAGATGAATAAATGAAGAAAGATTAAAGCAAAATAAAAATACGAACTATTGCGATAATTAGTATGGATTATAATTATCGCAATAGTTCGTATTTCTTCATCATTATACATATATATTATACTATATATATGTATGTATGTACGTAAAATTATGTATCTACACATGCATATGCAGTTATTATTCCATACTCGTGACTTTATACTAAGAAAAAGATATATTTATGAGAAATATATTTTATTTCACTGAAATAAATATTTATTTAAATAGTGGTAAAATAAAATTTTATTCCTAGCAAATAAACCATATATTTTATTTTTTTTGCAATTAATGAGATATATTTTATACACACAGAAATGAAATATATATTTCATAGAAATAAGATGTATTTCAGATGTATATATATATATACAGAAATGTATATTTTGTCAAATCAAATTTCATAAGTAACATTTGCTTCGCAATATTTCGATATTTTTCTCTTAGTGTAATGTTAATAACAGATTTTTTGATAAATCTATAATTCACTTTTCCTTATAATTCTAAAAATATTTTTTGAATTATAGAGTATACGGAAAAAAAGAAAAACGCAAATAGATATAATAGAACTATACTTTTTAATTAATTTCAAATATATTTTACTTTAATAGAATTACTCAAATTAAATCTTAACATAAATAAAATAAAACAAGATCAAATTAAATCTTAAATTACAATTTCATCGTTTTAATATTTAAAATTTACTTATCTAAACAATATTTTTTGTAAAATTCTTATAAAGTTTTACTAATTTTTATTAGCAACTTGCAAATTTAATTTACAGAAAATTATTTACTTTTAATCGCATTAAAATAATTTAAAATTATGTAAAATTTATCAATGCTTTGGTATCTTCGTAAAAGAAAAAAAATCGATCAACAATTATTAATTCAAATAATAAAAAATAAAAACAGAGCAAAGAACGATTATTCGAAAAATATCTGTTATTCTTTATCGTAGCCAACTTTAATTATCTTATCTAGGTTCCTATTCTGTGTAATTCTTATTGTTAATGACAGTGTCAGCATCATTACGTACATTGCGTATCATCGATGCGTATATTTATTGTCGATGCGTACATTTCTTATATCTGATAAGAAAGGTGATGTGCGATGGCAATATAACAATACGAATTGTCGTTAAAAGTTATAAAATAGAGGCCTAATTTTATTATTAATTTCACATTAATAAATTTTTTAATCAAGAAAAGAAGATAATGATTTCTTAGTAAGAATATTTTACATTCAATTTTTATATATTTACGTATTTAATTCTATTATTATAATTTTCTCCAATTTCTAATAATCGTTGGCCTTATTGAAAAAATGACGTAAATGCCTAATGTCGTCATAGTTGCGGGAAATATTGGCACCTGCCGTAATGGACGACGTCAGTCAAGTGCAACGTCACGACGTCGTCCGTTGAATGCTTTGATCGTTTGCCAATAATTTCGATTTGTCGTCACAATGAAGGCGGTTCCTTTTCAAAGAACTATAAATCTCAACATAGGGTATAATAACCGTATATAAGTCGAATAAGAAATGAAAAAAGGAACGATGAAGATATGTTAAACATTCGAATGAAAATATCAGTTATTGAATCGCTAAGAATGTCATAACAAAAGAGTCATAACAAAAAAGTCATTTCTTTAAAAATAAAACTTAAGTTTGTAATGATTTTTTTATCGTGTAATACAAAGATTGAACATATTTATAACTACATACATATCACACCGAATGGTGACTATCAAAATGAAATATTTTGTTATGTCTCGCTGCTTCGTGTAAAGATTCATTAAATTTTAAATATATAAGCCACTTAATATAGGTTGTCTACAGTTGCATAAACACAACGCGGTAAAATCAATTTCAAATTGTACGTGTACATTGTTGTATGGTTTCTTGGAAATATCTTCACTTTTTTTAAAAAGTGAAGAGATTTGCTCAAATGCATTCGAAGAATTAATCGGGGTAATTCTCTGAAAGGAAGGGGGCGCGAGTTTATTCTTTTTCTTTTGACTCTGTAAAAATGGTGATAACACTATACTATTAATAGCTGGCGATACATACGGATATATGAAGCGAGTCTCTGTTCGAACACGCCGTACTTTCGTGACCAAAAAATCGACACGACTTCGAAACAATATATAAATAATATTGATAACATTAATACAATTATAATTATAAGAAAATCATTACGTATAAATTATATTTTAATCATTTATACAAAATTATAAATATTAAATAATAATTTATATAAAAAGTATTTTTTTTTAATATTAGTAAATTTTTCTTTATAATTATATCACTTATATTCGCGTAATAAAAAACAAAATATTGAACTAAAAAAACACAAATTAATGAAAAAGTTTAGTTTTTTTTTATATATATATATCAAGTAAAGTATGAAATTAAATTTTGATACACATTTTTTTATTTAATATATCAATTTTATTTTATGTATTTTCTAGTTCTTTTATATCAATATTTTATTTTATCGAATTCAGCAAGAATGAAAAAGAATGATGTGATAGAATGATGTGATTCATTCGAGTCAAAAGATCATCATGATAAATCAAATATGCATTAGTAGAACAAAGAATAACAGATCGACAAAAAATTATATATTGTGAAAATAACAAGTAACGAAATACGAAATCGTGTTTACATTGGCTATTTGCAGGAGCCAGATTTATAAATTCTAAATAAATCTTTTGATGTTGCGTATAATGTATAATATTTAACTCTTGTCACTTTAACGTTTCCGAAAATAATCAAATTAAAATGGTTATTAAATTAATATGTTTGAATTGTCAGACATTTGTCAGAAAAAAAGGAAAAATCAATTTTAATTAAAATTAATTTTAAAAAATTATTAAAGATTAAAGTTTTAAATAATAAAACGATAAAAATGATTCCTATGTTATCGACATATGTTGATGATTTGCTTAAGAGCAGAAAAGTTTCTTTTAGTCACGATTATTTACTGCAGAGATCGCAATGCTAAAGAATCATTCATTAGAGTTTATACTCTAATAACGCTACGCGAGTCATCTATTAACTTATGTTACAAGTTTCTAGCTGGTCATAATGTGCACGAAAATTTATGTAAAAACATACAATATAAAAAAATCATCGTAAATGTTTAATGTCACTAAAGATAATTAATAACAATGAACTGTACTGAAATATAAAAATAGATGCAATCTGTCTATAAAAATAATTTTATTTTTTGTACATGAATCATTAGACTTCACAATATCGAAAGTTTAACAAGATTTACCTATAGTCCTGGAGAAATGAATTTGTGAACTTTTATTGTAGTAAATATTATTACTTAATTCTTGACAAGTATTGTAAGATATTCCTAAACTTTTTAATCATTATATATTTTCTAACCATCTTAATTTAATATTAGCATCGTGAAATAATAAATAAATTAAATTAAAAAATTATTATTAAAAACTTTAAGAAAAATTTTAAAGAAGAAATATTTATTACATTAAAAAAAGTAACAGACATCAATTACATTTAGTAGGACTATTGGCATTACCGATATCATGATGCTTAATAAAGAAAAAACGAAGATATCTTCGAAAAGATATCTAGAAGAAAGCTAATAAGTTATAGTGCCACCTATCGATGATGGTTAACATTTAATATCATAAGATGCAACATTGCTCGACAATGAGTTACCAGTTTACGCAGCTGTAGCGCTTGCGCAGTTGTGAAGATATTAATAATGTTCTCTTATTAAATTTCGATATTAAAATATTTACTGCTACCAGCATTACTTCAATTAGATTATTATATATATATATATA
>NW_017259281.1:1709677-1714688 GCF_001594045.1 Atta colombica | reverse complement strand
TATATATATATATATATGTATTTTTCTCATTTTTTAAATAGTACTTCTTTAGAAGTTTTTTGCAAATATATTTTAAAAATTAATGAAATATTGGAAAAAAATGTATTTTTTAATATTTTTTATACTTTACTTTGATAGTGTTGATCTTATGTATATCTGTATGAGTTTTGTGAAAAATAGTTTTCACAATTTTATCCATGCGCACGATTATAGCCTGCTTTATTATCAAAGTTTATTCATGTGGTACCACAAGATGACGCACAAGGGTGGCGCCACACGATTGGCACGTGTTGCTACTTTTAGATAGTAATATATGTGTATTTTCATGGTAACTAAACTCTGATTAATCAGCGATAAATTCAATTAGAATTATTTAAAGCAAAATATCTACACAAATTGTTGTCACTATAATCGAATTTTTTTCTAAATATCAAACAAAAATTTAATGAATCTATCCATGTTAACAAAATAATATTTGATGAGTAAATCATCAATTAATCAGAAGTCGAAATAATTTTTAATTGGAAAATTGAGGGATATGTAAATAATTCGATTAATTTATATCTATTTTTATTATATTTTATAACTTTGTAATCATAATATCGTTAAAATCCATTACTTGTATATCATTAAGTGATTTGTTTTAAATAATTTAATAGTTATTCATTGCTCACTAAATTTAAAACAAATGCGTAAAAGGAAAGCTGGAATCTTTTCCCCTGCATCACGAACTTTCAAGCCAATTTTAGATTAGGTTTCAAAGGGCTTTGCCCTTTTCCCGCCCACGCGTACTTATTTACTTTTTATCTCTAATAAGTATTTAATGATAATATATGTTGAAGTTCTTATGTTGCACAGAAAATATTCTCTAGTTATTCGTAATTTTCGAATAAATAACAATGGGTGATGCTGAAGCTTTGAGAAGATTATTCATATGTAAAAACTTTTAAAGCATATCCCTTCCAATAAGTATTTATCAAAAAATTTTAATAAATAAATAGTGAAATATTTTCGCAAAAGTGTGACCAAATTTTTATTTTCTTATGAATTTAATTGGCGAATTATTTTTTTATATTACATTTTTATTTGGAAAAAATCGATAATAATTAAAGCTATATATATATATCTATATCTCAAACCATTAACTTTATTTGTTAGAGCCAAATGATAGAAATAAATCGCGTATTAATACTAATGCCTATTGCACATTAGATGTGATGAATGATGAGCAACGAGCGATATCCAAGAGAACTCAGTTTTATCATGTGAGAAAAAGCAGTGCTTTCGTTGGATATCATTCGTCGTTCATCGCTCATTGGTCTAATGTGCAGTAGATATTAATATTAACAATTTATCGCTTTAATCTTTACAATTCCAATTTTTTTTCTTTCGATTTTATATTGTAATATCATTTTATAAGTTCCCTACTTCAATATGAACTATACAATATTACGTTTTATAGCTTTTTCTGCATGGAGAATTTTCTCTTATTTATCCTAAAATATTAATATAATGGCAACTAATATGTATTTAAATGTACGTAAATTTTACGAAGTACATTGTAAATATTTTTTGTTCAAATAATTTACAACTTACTTAATAATTTTTATTATGTAGTTTATAAAATGTTTTTGTATATAAAATTCCTATCGTTACAATAACATTGAATAAGTTGCCAAGCTGTCCCATGTTTGACTAAATATGGTAAACTTTATATCAAATAAAATATAACAAAAAATTTTCTTCGTAGAAAACATAGTCTAAATCTTAAAACTGACATTTAAAAATTAATAAATATTAATGGATTCAACTTTGCGCAGATAAAAAGTATACTTTCTAACATTTTCGATGATTAATTAAATTTTATAATACAAACTTAATAATATATAAAAACACATATGTTAAATTATTAAATGGCATGATATTGAATTTAATGCAGTATAATCGGAAAGCTGTTAAAACTAAATAAATATTATTTTACGTACAATACAATAAATGAATAGAAATAACTAAATTAAAGTTTATAGAGAAAGAGTGCGTTTTTTATATATACATGCAAAAATACATATATGAATTTTTAAAAATAAAAAGAATCAATCATTCGGCTGGAAGCATAGTGCTGCGATGTTTCCAAAATGATGAATTTACACAATCGAGACAGCACTTTTGAAAACTGTCAAATATACTTTCTAACATTAATAATTACGCATTTTTGTGAATATATCTATACCGAGTCTGATACTACAAAATTTACATTTTCAAGTTTTCAATAAAAAATGTCAATATGTTTGTTATAATGTAATACAAATAATTTTTAAGTAAAAAGTATTAAAAAATAATCATTATTCGGCTGTAATAAGATAAAACATATTTTACTTAAAAATTGCCTTTTACAGTCATTCTTCTTTTCTTGTAATTACATAGTTTACAATACAGTTTTAAAGGATCGAAAAAAAAACTTAATTTTTTCAATTTTAAATTTTTCTGCGGATTTTTTCGGTTTTTTTCCTAAAAGTAGAAAAATTCAATGGAAAAATTCACATGTATTCGTAAAATCTGCCATAGGTATTTGTTTCTCGGTTCTTTCCATAAAGAAAATAATTGTTTACAGTGACAGTGGGATAATTTGTATAGTTAATAGAAATTTTGAAATTGTATTAAAGATTGAAATTGGATAGTGTATTTTATCAAACATACAATATAAAACACACAAAATATATACTATTGCATCAACGTATAAAGTTTTTAGAATAAAAAGAATTATAAAATTTTTTAAAAACTTATCCTTACGCAGTTTCAAGAATTAATAACTACATTTTTCATTCTTTACATAAACATATATTAATTTTTAATTAATCGCTCAGATTACTTTTTCCATCTCACTCATCTTCGCTTTCTTTCTTTTTCAACGAATATATATCTATTTCGTTTTAAGTACAAAATATTTAAAGATAAATATATATAAGATAGCAAATAAAAATAAGATATCTGTTTTTTTATTCATGACTGCGAGAAGCACCATACCATACCATAATAATCACTTGCGCAGTCATCTACTTAAATTTTGATATGATTTGATGTATAAAAGGAAAGTTAGATTAGATTTTACTATAAAAATAAAAGGATAACTAAAAATTTTAATAAAAATAAAATTACATAATTTCATGAATCACATTAATTTTATAGATATTAAAAGTTAAGTATTAGGTCATTTATATAGCAAAAACAGCAATTTAAAAAAAAATCAATCTTTCAGAAAAAACCGAAATTTTTCCAATTTGAAAAAAACGGTTTTTTCTATATAACTATAGTTTAACTTTAATATTTTGAAGAGAAAGTTTATGAAAAAATTTTTAAAAATCAATACAAATAATTATAAATATATACCTAACTGATAAAATTAATTAATTATTGATTAAATTATTGGAATTTTTAAATTGTGCAATTATAAACAAAAAAAATCATTGCCAAAAGCAATAAATTTTGAATCAAATATAACATAAATAACATATAACAGTAAATTTTTTTAAAAATCAGATTATCATTTTTCAAAATAATTGATTTTTACAATTTAAACGACTATTGTTTTACTACAAACAATTATAAGGAAAATCGACATTTTTAATTAGAAATTTAATTTATTAAGAATGAAATATCAAATTCAACAAAGGTGGTTCGTTCAACTTTGGTTCACAGTCAAGGACGGTATCTTGAAATACTTATTATCCGGAAGAAGTAACTGCATATATAGAGAGAGAGAGAGTGTCGATTGTACATTGCAGAGTCGAACACAACGATTGCTTTTTGGCTCGTACTGATGATATCGTAAATCAACTTACTCGCTAAGAATATACCGGCAATATACTAGTCAGCTAAGAATATACTGATGCAACTAATAGCAAACGCGTATCTCTTTCGAGGAGGCGGGACTATTTTAAACTCGGGTATACCATGGGGGATCTTTTTAAATTTCATGAAGTCATATCACATGAAACTTTCATTAAAAAAAATAATCAATTCTAAATTAGTCGAAAAAATTAATAAAAAATATTGATAGTTTTCAGATAAACTCAAATTGTAAATAACACAATTTTATTTCTGTGGAGTATTAAGTTCTTTTTTTGAGTTCAGTTTTTAAGATATATTAAAATCTCTAAATTATCTATTAAAATTGTTTGTTGTATTCTTTGTAATAAAATTCATTTATAAGATAAGATTTTATGATTATATTGTAGTATTTGAAAACATTATGTACAGATTAAAAATTTATCTAGTAATAAGAATAAATATTGTATAAGTTGTAAATATCGTAAATTACATTTATCGAAACAATGTCGCGTCGAATGAAATTAAATTTAAATTTTATAAAATATAATAAAAATATCGTCAATAATAAAATAAATCGAATTAAACAGAATAAAAAAAATGGAAAATATATCGCAATGAATGAAGTATTTTTTAATTTCTGCAAAATGAATCAGGTGATAATACGTAAAATATTTATGTAAAATATTTATTTATGGGAGATATACAGCACAGAAAGTGTTCGGTCGATGAAAATAAAGCGGCAGATCATGCTTTCGTCGAAGGATGAACTAATGGAGACAATGACGGACGTTCTCCGCGATCGTCTGTGAAGAACAATAGTGTCCTGTGGATGCGAAACACAAACGCACTGTATATCGTGCAAACAAGAGCGGATTTCTATTTGTGGCAAAACATTCATTTATTGATTCGACATATCGTGAGTTGCTACATTTCTAATCGACAGAAAACCGAAATATATCAAAGTTATGGCAATTTGAGCTTAACTTTTGGGACTCTGGATGCCAAGACATTTTTGGCACTCAGATGCTGTCCTTTATTTTATAAAATATATTTATTTTAAGTATAGTTCCGAAAAGAATTACTATCCAAGAAAAAATAGAAAATATTCTAATTACTTATCCATATATTCAGTTATACTAAATTAGGTTCAATTATTTATCATGTGGAACAGTTCCTTTTAATA
>NW_017259281.1:1689261-1709577 GCF_001594045.1 Atta colombica | reverse complement strand
TTGCAAATTTAATTTTAATGACAGATGTTTTGATAAAGTCTTAATGTGACTTTACCTGAAATTAGATTATGTTAGCTTTAAATTAGAAGAAAGATAATATGTAATATATTGATTTAAATATTTATCCAAAATAAAATATTTGTAATTAGAATCTTATTTTAGACCGTACATATGAGAACACAATCGATAAACTAGATGCCTATACCAGTCGAAGCTGGATCTATAATGCTTTTAAATAATTTCTATGTGAATTTATTAAAGATATTGGGTTGTCCGGAAAGTTCGTGTCGCAAAAGATTTAAATTTAATAAATGAAATTAAAAATTTAAATCTTCTGCGTTTCAATTTTCCTTCAAAATCGGCACGAATTTCCGGACAATCCAATAGTTATTTGAACTGCGCGAAATGATTTTTTATAAAAGATTTGCCTTATAATTATTATAATTTTATTTCTACCAAATAAATATGTTTGAGAATATATTATGGGATTCCTGCTTTCATCTTTCAAAATTAATTTTCTAAAAATAATTAAAAATAAAAATTTTTAGAAAGTATTTTTTTTATAAAGTGTATAGTTGGTATAAAAGAGATTATTTAATTATAATTTAAAAAAATAAAATCAATCTTTATTCTAATCTTAATTTATTTTTGCAAGAAATTTTATAAAATGTTCTGATATAGATAAGAATCCATTTTAGATGATTTATTTTTTTTTTAATTTGGCACTGATGTAAATTATGATGATATATTGTTTTTATTTATTGTTCTAATAATTTGCTCTAGTAACTAGAGCATATCCAAATAGATACACGTAAACAAAAGATGCATTTACATGGACCATACAATTCAGTTAGATGACCAAGTCCTATACCATTACCAGCAAATTGCGCCTTGTTTTTCTCTCAACTCAAGGCCGATCGCGAAATTATATTAAGGGAACTGACACGATGAGACATATCTCTCGCTCTAACATACTTTGTCAGAGGCGAATTCCAACAATTCTAAGCAACTGCAACTTTGGAGCGGAATGTTCTCATTGTAATAAATAAAACGAATGATAAATAAAACAAACAAAAAAGAAGATTAAACCTAATTCTAATTGTAGAAAACTTAATTTTCTTCAATTTCTTATGACTTTATTTGAGGCTCATATTTTATAGAGATAATATTAAGACTTCTATTCGTAAGAAGATTCGTGCTATTGATTTAATTAATTCTTTTGTGCACTCAAAAAAGCTATTCGTAATGTAAAAGAAATTAGAATGAAATTAACTACTTCTCTATTCAGATTATATAGATATAGCAAAAAAATTATCTTTCATTAATTTAATTGTAAATTAAGTTCTGAATTTTTCTTTAAAAGTTAAAAAAGATTTGAAAGACAAACGTTTTTTTCATCATAATAAAATTATCTGATTTATTTCTCATTATCTAATCTGCAATTGTTTATATAAAATTTTTTTTGTTATATGTACATCAATGCATCTCGATATCTCACTTATCTTTATATTCTAATTTAAAAAATATTTCAAATTATTCGAACCATTCTTCTTTCAGTCTCACAATTTTTACTTATCCGATAAAACAATAATTTAGGCTTATCTTTGGACTGTACAAAGCGCATTTGCCACAGAAGATTTCTTCATGGTTTTTATATCATTCAGTGTAGAATTTCAAAAAGTTATTTAAATTATATTTTGTAATAAATTTTATTTTGTTCAATTAATAGATAATCTTATCTCACTACACACACACACACGCACGCACGCACGCACGCACGCACACACACACTAACAATCTAATTTAGGAAATTGTGAATTATTTAAGTAACACATATTTTTACTTTATACAAAGAATGATGGCAGAATCAAAATTTGCTTATGATGAAAACGTATGAAATCAGTCAATCTTTATAGATTTGGACGTGCTGAATTCGAATATGAAATTTAAAATTCTCCAAAGTCCGGGGAACTTTGTGAAAATGCAATTTTTCTGCAAAGAAAAAAATACATTTTCACAAAGTTTTTCAGACTGGAGCATTTTAAGCTTCACTTTGCAGCAAAATGCAGCAATATTATATTTGTTCAAATATAATATTGCTGCATTTTGCTGCAATATCAAAAATAATCAAATAGTAACTAGAACAAGAAACTTTTTTTCTATTATAATGACCTCAAAAACTGCAACTACTTTGTCAATGTTACATGGTGTACAATAACATGAATAAAACAAAGATAAATGTCCGTAATAAAATAAAACGAGATATTATATATATATTATAATAAAACGAGAAAAAAATGTTTTTTAAATTTTTTTATTTATTTATATAATAATATAATAAATAAAAAACTTTTTTTAAACTTTTTTTTAAACTTTTTTTTTGTTATAAAGTACTCTTACCATGCTACTTTCATTTCGAACATTTTTTTCTTATCTCTTATAGTTTCGAAAGAGAAAAACCGATATTTTTCGAAGGGGTGTTTTCACCCCTTAAAAGTGAAAGCGGCACGTAAAAAAATACATGTTGCTTATTTTTGTCTGGAGAATAATATAAAAGCTCATTAAGATCAGAGGACAGTTGGATCCATTTCCTTGTAACATATACTCAATTCAGTAACCATCACGCGGTGTATTTTGGGTAAAGCTAATGGAAAAAGCAGAAATGCATTCATGCCCACGCACATAGGACATTCATCTTTGTTTTGTTCATGTTATTGTACGCCGTGTAACATTGACTTTTACATTGAAAAAAGTTGCAGTTTTTGAGGTCATTATAATAGAAAAAGAAGTTTCTTGTTCAGTTATACTATTTGTTCATCGAAAAATATAATATTTTGCTGCAAAGTAAAGCTTAAAATTCTCCAAAGTTTCTCGTACTTTGGAAAATTTTAAACTTCATATTCAAGTTCAGCCGTCCAAATCTAAAGATTGATCGATTTTCATCTCAGATCAATTTTGGCCCTAAACTGCCACTGTTTCTTTACACAATTAAGTAATATATTTATACACGCACGCATGCATGCACAAAATTTTTAAAGAAATTTAAATTAAATTGAAGTATACTAAGAACAAAAGAGACAAGAAAATCTATCTCTTTTAATGACAGAAATTTTAATTGAGCGTATAAAAATTACATAAATAATGTGTGCGTTGGCGCGCAACCAAATGACTGACCATACTGTCATCAATGTGTGAACGCTACTTTGTTAGGAAATTAATTTATAATTCCATTAATTATTTCCATAAACTATCTTGAAACAATCTTTTAAAAATCAAGCTAAATATACAAAGCAAATGTGAAAATAGTTCATAACTATAACGATTTAGATTTTCTTAAATGTGGATTTAAAATAGTTCGAAAATAAAACAAATATACATTTAAAAAGTAAGAAAAAATTGTTTGATAATTTGAATCATTTTATTAAATTTTTTTAAAAATAAATTATGGAAAAAAATAGAAAAAATTATTTAAATATAAAATAAAGAAAAACAATTCTAAATTAATCTAAAATTACTTCTTTCAGTAAAGTACTAAGATACAGCAAGTGAGTAAAAAGAAAACTGGTACAATCGAATGAATTCCAACAATTGATTGTTTGTATATCTATATAAATGCGCCTGCAATTCTTTTTTGAGACGCAAAACGAAAGTTTAAAAATATAACGCGTCAGCAGACGCAGCTTTATAGCGCGTTGTAATGAATCTATTTTTAAAAATGAACGTGGAAAGCGAGGATATTTACAACTACGACGCTGTTAGAAAGGGTTGGTTTTGTAAAAAAAGTATGAAAGTACTACCGCGTGTTTTATTGAGATAACATTCGTATATTATTCCTTTAACTTTTACATTTCCATAATGTTTCCTTTTTTTAATATGATTCAGTCTTTAAGTAATAACTACCGAAGAATAAATCGCTAGAACATTGTGGTGTACAGATTTAGAGCATTACTGAGCATTATTTAAGATAATTTTGTATTATAATAAGTGATATGATATTACGCATTACTAAGGCATTACCAGGGCATTAATGGATATAAAAATTAGGCATTGCTAAATATTAGTATACATTGGTGTGTACACTTGTTATCAGCAGTTCGGTGCGTCTGTGAAATTAGTACCCCAACATTGAAATTCCATAATTCTGATCAGAGTTCCCGTTTTCCTTTTGACGAGACAAAAAGTTCTGTATAATTTATAACAAGAGTTCCGCTCAATAATTATTTTTAAATAATTTTTTAAAAATAAAATGCTTTCGAAAATCGAGATCGGATAGTATGAGTATTAAGCGGCTTAATAACTTCATTTTGTGAATCTAGAATTCTTGATGCATAAAAAAAAGTTTCAAAAAATAAAAAAAAATTAAAAATTAAAAATTAAGTTAAAATAAAAAAAAATAAAAAAGTAAAATAAATAAAAGAAATTTAAAAAAATCATCTCTATAATATATATAAAATCTATTAAAATCAATAAATTTTAGAAATCGCACGAGTCAAATTATTTTTATTTCTGCATCTGACAATTATTGGATGAAATTTTAACAAAAAAAAAGTTACGTCATATAATTTTTTTATATTACTAATTCATGTATTTTAAAAACAATACTCTAATATTTTCAAATATTATATTTTCAATAGAAAAAATTAGTTTGATAAAAAAATTCAATTTATTTATTCTTGTTTTTTATTATGAAAATTTTAATTGCATAGAGTAATACTCGCTTTTTTTTGTTTTATACACTAAGAAAAGTGGTCTGGTTGATTGGATCAACTAGTAATTCTAGTGAAAAATAAACGAATTAAAATTTTCTGATTAAATTTAGAATTCTAGAATTAGTTAAAATAATTAGAATTCTGATTGATGTAATTGTTCTGATAAAAATAAAAATTTTAGTAGATTTTACCAGAAATATTGTATCAAGTAGAAATCTGATTATTTCAACTAGAATTCTAATAAATTTAATCAGAAAATTCTAACTCGTCCATTTTCAACTAGAAAATCTTTTTCCGTGTAGTAATTATATATTCTTCATATACTTACATATCTCCAAACTATTCTCTGAAATGACTTCCAAAATCCGGAAAGAAATATGCCATTCATAAAATCATAGAGTCGTTACACTTTCAGATTACTAACGAGTGTTCAAAGCTCGTTCTCGTTCTCATTCTCGTTCTCTCTCTCTCTTCCCCTCCCCCCTCCTTCTTTCTCTCTTTCTCTTCTCTTTCTTTCTCTCAATTGTACTATATATTGTACTCGAATTTAACACAGTGACCTTGAATGATCAATATCGAGAAGAGCTGAGAGTATCTTTGAAAATGGCTGACATTATTAACCTAGTAATGTTTAAGCTTATTTTAAACAATATGTAAATCATAATAAAATTCGGAAATTGGATATATTATACAATTAAATAGTTTAAATAATAATCTGTAATACAAATACACATAATTTAATAGCAATAAGTTAATAATTGTGTTCAGTTTCCTTTGCATCATATTAATTTTAATCATGTTTTAGTTGAAATCAAAAGTTTCTTTAAAATGTAACCTATTTACTCTTTTCTTTAAAATACTTGAAGTACTGAATAGTAACGTCATTTCAAGATTAAATAATCGCTGTTTTAGTATTGTTACTAAGCTGCGATCCTGCGATCAGGCTATCCGAAGAAGAATCGATCGGAACAGTAAAGGTTAAGAGAAATCGGGATGCATATGAAATACGATGCTTTTTTAGACGCTATCCGCGGAATGAATCTGATTCGGGTCAGAATAGCCCACTGCCACCGCCACGAGGATAATCGATCCTCCGCGCTCCGCCTGGCAACCGCGTCAATACGCAATTACTTGGTCGACCATCAGCCCCGATTATTTATACATCGGATCGGTCGGTACTGTTGTCCGTCTGTTATCGAGATAAATCACGAGGAAGATTCAAAAGACAAAGTTTGTTGTCTCTTATCTTAAAAATCGAAAAAACAAAACTTAGTCAATATATAAAAAAGGATTTATCCATTTAAAGTTACCTCTAAACATTAAGAAAACAATTTTTTATACTCCATTTTAATTATTCCAAAATCTTGAATTTTTATGTACCTATTTTTAATAAGCTATTAAAAAACAAATTATGTTCCAGAATTGTGAGTTTATTGATGTATATAGACCTCGTGACAAAAATGTGTGCGATATAAATTGTGAAATCAACTATACAATTTAATGTTTAATATAATTTTGAATTTAAATGCACGATTTTCTCTTTCTTTTTTTTTTTATTAATTGATGATAATATTGTAAATGAATAGAGAAAAATAAATGAAAATGTTAGAATTTTAATTATTTTGACAAGTTTATAAAATTAAAATAAAAGAAATGTAATAATTGAATAGAAAATTCTTGCTCTCTAAAATCTTTGGAATGGAATTCCAAAGAGTAACAATTGAGCAAGTGCTGAAAAAGAATAATGCAATTGTCAATTTCTAAGAGTGAGATTTCACTCTTTAGTGTTAGATTCCACTTTAAAGATTTTAGAGAGTAGACGACGGTATGTTTTGGAAAAAACATGAAAATGTAAAAAAAGATTTAAAATGTGTGTATAGGAAAAGCGTGACATTTTCGTAGATAATGAATATGTGATGACAAGAGTACAAAAGGGATAAATTGGTGCTCAATCAAATGTCTTAGGTATTTTCATTTATAAAACATGTGTTCTGTCATGCGTATTTTAGCATGACACATCGGAACAAATGGGGTGACATAGAGTGATTGTCATTCATAAATGCGATTTCGATAATTGCGTTAAACGACAGCAATCATTTCCATAATAATAATTCTATAAAAAAATATTTAAATATCTTTTTCCGATATATTTTAAGAATATTAAATACAATAAGTATTTTATAACAAATTACTGAATGCTTTAAATAAATGCAAAATCAAATGATAATTCGATATCAAGCAAAAATCGGGTCGATTAATATACTAGGCTAGAAGCTCGTTGAAATACGCATCTTTCTCTTTCTCTCTCACGAATAGTTTAATATCGTAGAAGCACATTGACCTAGATCTCGAACACGTGAATCGGTAACGTGATCGACCCTCTTTATAACGCAAACATTCTCAGGGGAATTTACAGTCCTTCCAAAATCGATCGCAGGTATAATAAAAAAATATACATGTTTATACATATAACGCAAGTGTATGTAAGTATTTCCTATTCTGGAAATGTTATTTTTTAATAGACGGTTTTCCAATCTGGTAAAAGTAAAACTGTCATTTAATACTATCAATATATCTACTATAAACTTAGTAATCTTAGTAATCTTTAATAATAAATTAATAGTAAAAAATATATATATATACATATAAATCCTTTTCCAACTATGTGATAATATTCTTGTTTATGACATCATATTGACGCATGTAAAAACAAATTCTATTATTAAAAATAATAAAAAAATAGGTAAAAAATCATTTTCAAACATACCGTCATTATTAAAAGAATTAAATTAGTTTCTAATATTAGCTTACTAATGTTATTTTAAACTGTCTTAACTGATACAGGAACTCTTATTGTATGATCAAATTGTATTTTTAATTGCATCGGAAGGTTATGGACGTACGCAGGTCGCGTGCGCCAAAGATAGCGGTGCGATTGCATTACTTGTGTCACTATTTTTGACAGGAGCACGCTCTCGTCGCTGACAACACAGAAGCTCTGAAAGTTATCTTAATTTAACATTATCGTTATAGAAACTCGATCTTTGGTCTTTACGAAGTGAGCGAAATATATTTTTTCCGATAATTTTCCCTTTATCTATACTCATTTTACTATCATGATATTATCATAGAAATCGATTATAAAAACATCAGAGTATCTTATATCCCAATTTAAAAATTGAAATTCTTTTCAGGAAGTATTACTTTCTTCTATAAATTTAAATAACAATTGTTAATATATGTTTTCGTTTAATTTAGATATGTCAATCAGTTTCTATAATTATATATGCATTGGAAGTAGAGCTTTCGATCGAACATCTGAGAGTTGAGTATTTTGGTCAGAGTCGTAATAGATTATCATTCAAACATAAGCCATTTACGAAATTCAAAGTAGAAGTCTAAATCATTATTGTCGCCTATTTACGCCTACTATCATTTATTACCGGCTATTCGATGTCGGTCAGCAGTATCTTACAGATAATCCATCGGAATGGTAAATTATAATACGTCCTTGGGGAGACGTAGACGTCCACTCACTAGCGTCTTAAATGTGTAATGATACACTACCTCTTGCATGAAGTATATTAAAGCACAAAGAATAAGATGATATTAAAAATTACTCATAACTATGAGAATAAGAAAAAAAATTCTTGTTTTACTAAAATAAAAGCTGAACAATTTTTAGTCAACATAATGTATGATTACTTTATTTAATAAAATAAGTGATTTAAAAATACTTTTATAAATAAAATTATTAAAAAAAGAAAAATATACCCTTTTGTACTCATATTTATAAATTTAAAAACTCAGATTATGCTTCTTTTACAAAATTACAAAAATATTACGATTATGACCATAACTTTTGATGTTTATAAATAAAATACGAAAGTTATGCTAAAGCTGTTAGCTTTATTCTGTCAAACTGCATAATTTAATTCCATATATAGTTCGGTATATCGATTAAAAATTATGCAAGCGTTATGCAAGTTCAAGGCGGTAACGGTTTATCTTGCACAGTCCGGCGCATGTGGATTGCATGGCGAGATACGTGATTTATCCTGTGCCGTTATATAAATTGCCTTGCCAATGAGCAAGTACGCAACACGGAGAAATGTTTATTAAACACAAGTGCAATTAGGCTTCTAGGTTATCTATAGCAATCAAATAATGAAGTTGAACTTGTTTTCGCAAACACGAATCACTAAACTTTCAATGCTATGAATAAAACTTAAGTATTATCAATCAAAATGTTGTTTTATTCAAATAATGATCACATTAACAACCATATTATTCTCACATTTACTTATTTGTTCACTTGTTTTATACTTTATTATACTTTATTATTCATCAAAAAAAGTTCAAGTTAATATTAATTAGTTTACTTTAATACACACATATAAACTACTTTTATTATTTTAATATTTTTTATTTCTACATTTTATCTTTTTTCATTATTTTTAAATCTTAATTCTTTAATATAAATCAATAACAATATAAATGTGAATGTTACGCATATATAACAGTTTTTTTTTAAGATATTAATACTGAAAAGTTCTTTAATAAAGAGAATTATATTTTATAATCGCGTTAGCTCGCATAACCGCCTTTTATTTCTTGTAATTGAGCGCAGCATATACATATTGCATGTAATGTAATGGATCAATGTGCGTTAATACATACGTAAATCAAACGCTCGCCAAAAATGTCGTGCATATATAATAAGATTTTCGCGTGCGTATAACGCTGTCATGGTCATTGAATTGCGTCGACATGATTATGATCGCGAGCGATGAAAATAATCATCGCGTAAATAAGTACACATATGATTTAATCAATTGCAAGATAAAATTTCAATAAAATTTTTCCCGGTATTAATTATAATATTATTCACTAGAATATCTAATAAAACATTTTTTGTGTTCCTATATTACTTATGTTTCATCATGTGCTGCACATAAAAATTTGTTATATTATTAAATTGCTTAATATTAAGAGAAATTATTTCCTTAATTTTTTTTATTAATAGATAATTTAAAATCTTTAAACAGAAAAATCATTCAAACATAATCTTCATCTAAGATAATTAACTATCAAAATTACATTAATCATGAACATATAAATTGATTAACAAAAAATAAGCCAAAATAATTGTCTTTCCATTGTTAATACATTTTTAGGTATTTTAGGTGTGCCAGCACGTTCTTTTGTAGTTTAGAATATTTTACTATTCAATAAAAAAGTCTAATTTTCCGACACTGTTTCACAATTTTATTAAAAATTTAGTTAATACAATATTTAAAAGTAACTTTCATGAGGTAATGAGTTGTCAAATCTACGCGCGATTATTAACAAAGGATAAATAAATGTAATAATTAGTAGCAAGATATGCCGAATATATAATCACATATTAAAATATCGCTATTCATCTAATGTATACTTGAAGCTAAAATGCACTTATTAAAATAATTGTCAGATTGTTCTTACAAAAATATTTTGTAAAGTCTTTTCATATTTTTGTGTTTTTATACTGTATATATATGTCGGCATTTTACTTATTATAAATTCAATTTTACTGTTTACACTTGAACTATTTATTTATTCAGTGTTTAAAATGTATAATGTATACATATATAATATCATAAAATAGCTAAAGAGAAAAAATTATAGAATATTAATTATCCTTCCCTCTAAATTAGTTAATGCAGAGTACATTTTAGAATTAAAATATTGTGATTATAATAAAATAAAAATATATTATTATATATGCAATTACTGTTTTATTTTAAAGCATCATTAAGAGTTTACGTTCTTTTAAAGTATAATGAAGTATAAAAAAGGCTTAAATTATTTTAAGAGAAACATTCTATAATAATATAAAAAGATAACTCAAGTTTTTTGCAATTTTGGACAATTTATGTTGCATTTTGTCATTCAATCTGCTTTGTCGCAAGGGCGTAGAAATCAGGTGAATAAAGGAGAAATGCGGAGAGGTGCAAGATCGACTCCACCCTCATAGAATCTCACGACATTCCTATCGAGGTTACCAGAAAGCATACGTAAATCGTCAAGATCGACAATCAGAGAATCTTAAGGTTAGTAATGAAAAAGGCAATTGCTTCTATTTTCCACCTTCTCTTCACTCCCTCGAGAACATCCGGATGCATGCACGCATACACGTAGCTCTGTATCCCACAGATGAATCGATAAGAAAAAAAAGAGGAGCAGAAAGAAGGAAGAAAAGGAGAAAGAGAAAGAAAGAAAAAAAACAGAAAAAACGGGAAATAAACAAGCGCGGGAGAAAAGAAAAGAGAGACAAAGATGGATTAGTTCCTTTCAATTGCACTTTCTTACACTCTGTATACTTTATCAAATTATTCGCATTATTTAATATTTTCTTAAACCCATATCAGGCTACATATTGGAGATTAAAGATTATATAGATTGAAAATTTAATCAATCAGGATAAAACAGAATAAAATTAAATTTATCCAATTGGTAGAATTTGTATTTAGTTAGCAGTCTTCAGTTTTCAATACCTAATTTAGAGATCTCGATTGTATGTTGAAATGATAAAAGCGAGCAAATTTATTAGAATATTTATAATTTAGTTGGTTAATATCATCTAGTAAATTATTTTTATAATTTTTGTTTCAAGATATAGAATCAACTTTCTGATACGAGTTTTGCACTTTTTGTATTTAAAAGATAAATGTATATGTAATCATAGTAAAAAGAAATAAATATGTGGAAAGAATAAATTTGAAATGAACAAAGCCAGCAGTCAAAGAAATAGATTATTCATCCTCTTTTATACTTTATTACATTTAAAGAGCAATCATAAGCGTGTGCATATTTAAATTAAAACTATGGAAAATGAAATACAATTTCAAGATCAATTTTATATCGAAAGTCATATAATGAAAAAAGAAGTGAAAGAAAATATCGCAGAAAGAATGAATGAGAAAATGAAAGAGAGACAAAGATGGACGATGAGTCTGCTCGTTTCAATCGCACTTTCTTACACTCTCTACACCCCCGTCAAGTTTATTTACACTTATTCACTATTTCACATCTTGCACTTTCTTACACTTTTCGTGCCTAAACCAAAATAGATGTGCACGCAATTGTTACAAGAAGAGAAAAAGAAAAAAGTAAGTAAAAAATGGGCAAAATCCAGCAGTGAAAGAAGCAAATCGTCGATATTTTTCAATCGCAATTTATAACATTCGAATGATACTCAACAGGAGCATGTGCGTAAAATTGGATGAAAGCGATACAACCGAAAAAAAAGTTTTTCAAAAAAATTTCGAAAACCATGCAGGTGAAGAGAAAAGGAGAAAAAAGAAAGAAACTGTAGCAGATGCGAGGTTATGGTACTTACTGCTTATTTTCATACCGCCGAGGGGCGGATTCGCAGGCTGCTTGTTACCCTCGGCGAAGGAGGTGGTTCTCGGTCGTCCGCTCATCCTGAAGCTTTCTCGACCGCCTCCACCTCCGCCTCCACACCTACACCGCGACTTGAAAAGGTTGCGTCCCCGCTGCCTCTTTCTCTCCTGCTACTCCTACTGCGTCTACTAGGTTAGGTTGGCCGGTATCTCTCCGGCGATTCTCCTCCTCCTCCTCCGCCACCGCCTGAAGTTAGCCCTGGTAGTCGCCGTTGATGTCGTTTCCCTCGTCGTCAACACCACCTCGCACATCAATAACAGTCGCACACGCGATTATCACATCGCACGAGAGTGCGCGCTCACGCGCGCACTTTCTTTCCTCTCTCTCTTTCTCTCTCTCTCTCTCTTTCTCTCTCTCTCTCGCTCTCTTCTTATCTTCTCTATCACCTCTTCACACCGTTTTCACGTTATGCCAACGACACTCGACTGCTAGTTCGGGGATGGAAAAGCTAAAGAGCGTGACAAGACTGAAGAAGGAAGGGCAGGAGTGTGGGAAGAGATGGCGACAAGCAGCGCGAGAGACCGCAGACGACACTAACTTTTTCACGGATGACTTTTAGCTTTCCGTGTACGCGCGCGGAGGTGACGAGTGTCGATCCGCACACCGTGTTCGTTGCACGAGAACACCTTTTCCACAGAAGGAGAGGGGGGGGGAGGAGAGAGAGGAAAGCCCACCTTCATACACTCGTCGTCGTACAAGCGACACCACCCTCTTTTTCGGCACACTGACGCGCACTCTCTCGGCGACGACGGCCTAGCTTCCTCCTCGCGCTGCTGTCACGGCGATGCGGCAGTGGCGGCCGCAAGCAGTTCCAAAGCGCGGTATCGTCAGCCAATGAACGGTGGCGGGGGAGGGGGAGGGGTGACGCTGCGGAGCGCCGCTGGCGAGAGCGACGAGGGGTGCGTGCCAACGTCGTGGCGGCGGTGGCGATGGTGGCGGTAGCGGTAGTGGCGACGGCAGACCGACGTTTTTGGGACGGCTTGTACTATTCGGCTCCTATAAAACGCGGCTGCTTCCTCGCGGTCCCGCGCCTCGGCTCTCTCCGTCGTTGTCGGTCGCCGACGTATTACGTAGCGGCGCGCCACCGCGCGGTACTCCGCCGACGACGCGCGGTGTGAATTTTTACTTCCACGGCCAACGTCGCGTTGATCTCCCACCGATCGCGGCTATCTTCGCTCCGCACTCGCTACTCCGTCGTTCTCTCTCTCTCTCTCTCTCTCTCTCTTTCTCACTCGTGTCGTCGCGCCTTGTTCCGTCTCTCTCTCTCTCTCTTTTTGTCTCACGCGCTATACTTTTCTTCTTCACTGTTTTTCTCTCTCTCTCCGTTATAGTCTCGTCACTAGTTCGCTCCGATTCTTGCGTTTTACTCTACTTCACTCTATTTCACTCCTCGTTGATGTCTGACAGATTTTCGTACTGCTGCATATCGCCGCGCGCGGTGCGAGTCGGGTAGTATGAAATTACGGAGCGAGAAGAACGACTATTGCGCTCTACTCGACAGGAGGAGGTCGTCGTCGCCGTCGCCGCCGTTCCTCGTCGTTCTCGCGTTCAACGCCCGTGTTCAATCGGCACTCTGTTTCTCTTTTTCTTTCTTTTTCTATCCCTTTCTCACTATTGCTGTATGTCGTGGGCACCGCAGGCACGACAGGCCGACGCAGGGCAGTTTTCGCAGCAGCTTCCTCAGTATGTCGTGACGACGCGATTGGACACGGTGGGTAATATCGAACGCGGAAAAAAAAGAAACACGCGTCCGCGGCGGTCACGCAGCGGCGGTAATGTCGAACGATACACACGGCGATCAGCGACGACCTCTCTGCCTCGTCGTCGTCGAGCAGCAGTACGGCAACACCACACCGACCATTGGATTTTTCAATACCTCCTCCTCAGACATTGACCCGTTCGGGCGAGATCGGGCCAGTCGAGCACCGGCGGACATTGCCGAATGTGACGTCAGCGATACCCCGCCCTGCCCCTTGCCGAGAGAGCCAAAAGCGGCGTTTTATCGAGTATCGATGGTGGCGCTGTAATCACGCTTTTCAACGCTCAACCTCGCGATTTTTCATCATTTGTATTGTAGCGCGCGATTCGAATTTCAAAAAAGAATCATGTAAATTCCATGACATCGACGAGGCTATTAAAGATTGACATTTTTACGGGAGTAAAGCGGAGAGCACAGACTCTTGTATAACATATAACACATAATAAATTGAACCAATCAAAGTCCCTCATTTCTTTCCTTTCATTGAAATAAAGAATTCTGATTGGTGGAATTTCTGATGCTTTATGTGTTATGCAAAAGTCTGTGTTCCTCGCTTTAATCTACAATATGTTCCTTGCTTCTGTGTCTTCCTTTTTATCTATTTACACAGTTTTATCGACAATCACGTTTCTTTCCACATGTTTCCCTAGCTAACACTAAATATTCCTGAAATGTTTATAAGATTCCTAAAATTTAAAAAAAAAGATTCCAAGAGTACTCCAGAAATCGCGAAACATTTACGAAATAGAAGCAACATTCAAATATTGGTTAAAAACTCCATTTATACATCATTTATATATCGTTGTATATTTCGAGAATGTTCCATATATTAGGTGTGGGAAAAAATTCGTGACGTTTTTCCCGTTAGATGGCATTAAAAAAACGCCACGAACTTTTTCCCATACCTAATATATTCCGCAAAATTTTAATTTTTCTAGAAATTCCAGAAAAATTGAAATTAATTTTTTTAGAAATTTCAGAATGCGAAGAACACATTCCATATCATTCACTTTAAAACCTAATTTTGGAGCTTATTTTGGCTACGTTCCGTTACATGCTTAATACGCATGAGGTATCATTTTATCTTTGTCAGACACTTATTTAATTGTAGAACCTCTATCCTCCGCAAAGACTATCACAGGATCTTTTTTTCAAATTTATCGCATGATACTGTGACTCTTTCTTTGAATCGGAAAATCAGGGGAATCAAAAAATGAAGATAAACATCCTGACAGGGGGATATTTTAATTATCGGGTCGCTATTTTAATTATCGCTATGTGACTCTCTACAGCAAGATAATTTAATTGCTAATATGAATGACTCGAAGCCTCGGCCATGATGCAAGTAGACATAGTGTGTTCTTGCGCATGTTTATCTTGCGACCAATCAGAGCTTGATCTTTTTTTATCATTTTTTAGCGGATTTTGTTTTAATATTTGTGCTATGACAGTAAAAGCATCGACGAGATACTAAAGACCCTTAGCCCTGGGCAAATTTTTATGACTATCAATGGAGCCCGAGAGACGAATAAAAAGTAAAGGTTCCCATTTAAGATTTCAAAGTTACCTCTAACCCCGCTCCCAGGGAGGAGCGGGAAGCAGCTAACTTTTGCGGTATAGAAATGCTCCCTCAAAAATATTGAGGGTTTATTTGGATTTTTCAATGCTTATTTTTCCAGATATTTTGTAGTCTCTGGTTACAAACTATGTATTGTAATATTAGTAATTTATATATTGTGTATATATATTTATACATTGTATATATGTGTATATACATATATATACATATATATATATTTTTTGTATATATATATATATATATATATATATATATATAAAATTTCTCTACATATTTGCTATATATTTGTTCACATTAAACAGGTAAAATAAATAATTTCATTAATTAGTTGTTAATTTTATTAATTTCCAAAAATTTTGATGCTTAGGGAATGAAGCTGCTTAATGTATGTAATATGTAAATACAAAGATAGTTTTAATACATATTATTTTATTTAATATTATTATGTGATAATACACAATATAATAATTATGTTTCGATTACTTATACTTATAAATGATATAACTTCTGCACTTTTCACTTATTGAACTAATAGAAAAAAAATAAATGCGAAAAGCCGACGAAATACAAATTTTTTAGAATGATACTGATTTGTTGATCTTTATTTTTCTATTTCATTTTTCATGGTAATTCTTAGCGTGATTCCGATGTATCCCGGAGAATCTATTGTATTAAGAAAGATAAGAATGATTAAGAAAGAAAATTAAACAACATTATCAACTTTTAGCAATTCTGAGAAATTTATTCTGATAAATTAATGAAGATTTTACTGAATCACTGTTTTATCCTTTAATCACTGTTTTATCCTTTAATCACTATTTTTATCAGTTTATATCGATCATCAAAAATCTGATTGTATATTTTTTATGATAAAAAAATGGTTAAGGAAGACATAAAATCTTCATTAATATATCTTTGGACACACTAAAACAGTCGATAATATCTACACTCTCCAATTAATTATTTCCATAGGGGCTCTTTTGATAATTAACAAAAATTTACTCAGAATTGGAGATCTTATTAACAATCTCTTGCTACCCACGACAAGGACAGGGTTGCAATTGTAAAATTATAAGCCAGAACTATTACGAAAAACTGTTACGAAAAACATTACGAAATACTACTATGAAAAAATACTACTAAATATGCATTCAGAGAAACTCTATTAGCGCTATTTGTGTCATTCTATTTTTATTTTGTGTCTAATAAGCGATGAAGATAGAATGGCACAAAAAGCGCTAATATAACATCCCCTCGAATGCATCATAAAAATACTATTCTTTGTTGTCTTCCTTTTCAACTGCATTAAATACTTGAATTATCGTTCTTTATTCTTTTCCTTTCTTGATTGATACTTTTCTCTAAAGAGAGCACTTTCTAAATTTTAATTATGATTAAAAGAAAGTGAATAATCAATATTTTAGCAATTTTGATTATTCATAGCTTTTTTATTATGAAATTATTATAGTGTTTAAAACCAGAAACAATTATGTTCTAGTCAATTTATTTCTAAAAAAAATTTTAATGTGTATGGAAAGAAAAAATTTAAATTGTAGTCATTTTTAAGTGTTAAACAGTCTCAAGACATTTTATAACACATCTAACTCTTTTCTATCTTTAAAAAATATGAAGGGTAAATAAGTTATATCATTAACGGTAGGCAAAAAAATATGTTTCTAAAATATTACAAAGAAATTTGATCGCTGATCTGTAAGCTTATCGGACAACAATTAATAATATCTCCGATTCTATTTTGAAAGAAAAAGAAAACAAGTTTATTTGTTTCTTTTGTCTACGTATAATATTTACTTTTTTTACCTGATAAAGCGCAAAAACAAATGGCTTTTATGAAAGAAAAGATGATATTATTTACCGATACTTTCCAGCTACTATGCTACTTTTGCTCTCTATGATATGTTATACTCTTTTCATTTAAAACGACTACCTTTATTTGAGCATTAGAATGAAAACAGAAGAAAAACAGTTGAAATAATTTAAGAAATAAATAGAAGAAAACAATTTTGAAATAAATTTTAAAAAAAGAAATGATTAAAAAAATATTTTTATAGCTTTATCAGTAACATATGAAATGTGTATATGAGGCAAACCGAGGCAAACCTTTAAAACATCGTCATTTTTAATTTTTTTTTAAATTTTCGGACATATTCTACAGATAAAAATATGAGACACATTTGAAAAATTTGAGATTTTTTTTGTGAAGTTATTGACACTTGTAAGTTGCAGAAATTCATAAAAAAAAAACGTCGCTCATGCGAACATTCAAATTATTATATCATTGAAACTGTTAGTACAAAAAAAGTGCAAGAGATCAATTTTAAAGATCTTAAATTGTTCTATAGATGAGTTATTTTTAATTTATCATTTTTATATAAATAAATCATTTTCCACTTGTTTACAATTTTTAAAATATTTTTCATCATCGATTTATCAATTTAAAAATTTTGTAAAAATATATTATATTATTTCAATGAAGTAACCTTGAAAATGAAACTCAAATGGAATGTATAGTTAAAAAATTGTGTGGCATACGGTATACAATAGAATTTTTTTCGTCGTCATACAATAGAATTTTTTAATGCCTTATATTTCTTCTGAAATGATATACAATATATAAAAATACCAATATGATTATAAAAATTAGGAGTGATGTGTATATATACTTTTATTTCTTGTTTATTACATTTTCTTTCATTACGTGACTGTCTTAAATATTTTAAATGTTTAAAATATTACACTTGTTTGTCATTTATTTAAATATTTATCAATTAATAAATTATATAATAATAAACTCCAAAACTTTAAAAATATCTTCAAATTTTTGAATTAAATAATCAGCATAACTAGAATTTGCTTGAAGGTCTGCGTATTTTATTATAATAAAATTTTAAGATTATTTCCGTATCTCGAAAAGTTTGCATATTAAATTATTGCGTAATTATAGATTAAATTATTTTTATATTTCAAAATATTTTGAATTTTTTATGTAAAATAATTAACTTTTCCATTAACTAGTGTTTCAGATATAAAACTTTGAGTATCATTTTACAAGAAAAATGTATTCTTATTTCTTTTTAAAAAATCAATTATTATTTATCATGTGTACTCAATAAATTTTAATATAAACATGATTGTTTTATTATATTAAATGATTTGTTTTATTATATTAAACTGAGATAAAAGATACTATTAAAGATATCAGTACATTAAAGATAAGTATCTTTATACTTAAAAATCTTATACTTAAATCTTATACTTAACAATAGTTTTAAAAGTTTGAATATTAACTTAATGCTCTGATCTCTCTTAATTTATATAAATTAACAATATTTCAAAATTAATTTATAAAATTATTATATTATAGAACATGAACATATAAATGAAACAAAAAGTATTTTCAAGAATTATTGCTTTTCTTGGAATCATACATTCTCATTAAAGAATATAAAACTTAATCTGTGTGTAATATATTTTCAAGTTTAAAGATATTAAATTACGTCAATGATAAGAAGATTTTGACGAGAATATTTATGCCATCAGTAAAATATTTTTTTCTACGGACGGTAAAAGAAATTCTATTTTCTACTAAAATGTAAACGTACTTATCGACGATTAGTTATTCCAGCTTATATTTAATATAACATTTATCCGTGACATAATTTTCAACGACTTAATGTACATCGGTACATTACCTTCAATAATTTCGTTGGTAATGCAGAGATCTAAAATTTGCTCGTATTCGTGACCGACAGTGCACTAGCTCCATCTGGTGTCAAGTGAGGAATACTCAAGACGCCCCTTCCCCCTCCATTCCAACCCCGATGCTTCGTTCCGTCGACGGCGCCGGTGGCAAAGCGCGGGTTACGGTTTAAGTTGCATTTTAGATGCGAACGAACGCGCATCTCTTTTGGACTCACGGTTACGCGGTTAACGTTTCGTGAACATCGGGCGCGCGTTACAAGCTAAGTGCGACACGAGTCAATTGTGAACGATTCTGCGACGTGGATCGTCACTGCGTGACGCGGGATTGACCGGTGAGTTTCAATATTTTTCTCATCTGTGAGTTTTAAGTACTTGAATTCAGCCGCGCGACTCCCAAACTTATTGTGCTGAGAAACCGTACGTGCGTTTTCGTGTATCCGAAGACATTTGCTCCTTTTTATTGCATTCTATGCAAATTAAATTGTAGCAAAATAACTGTGCCTCAAGCTTTTGTTAACTTTTTTTCATATCAGTGATTCAGTTGGGTACATATATCCAGACAACGCAAAATGTCTAAAATCAGGACATTTTTGGTATCTAAAAGTTGTTTTACGTCTCAATTTTGTTGACTTTGTGTTGTCTAGATATACAGTTATATATACAGTTTTTCAATTATATATACAATTATATATACAATTTCCTAGACCACTACTTTCTTCAATTCTTAGATTCTTTCTACCCTTTTCTACCAATATAGTTTAATTTTAAACTCGGGTTTAACTAACTCCTCATTTTTTTTTTAGAGTAAAAAGAATAAGTAGAACCGAGGTTGTAGTTTATCTACATTGAAATGGGCATAACTAATTGGAAGCAGAAAAACGTTATGCTCTTTCGAATTCAGCCATTTTAAAAAAATATTTCAAACATAGTTCTATCTATGGTGATGTAGAATAAAATGACTTTTTGTTTTACTGACATACTGGCTGTTTTTTGATATGCGATAACTGCTCTCTGACAATTGGTTTTGTTATGCTTGATGCACTCTCAACATATAGATATCTAGCAATATTTTACAACAGGAGATACATATATATATATATATA
>NW_017259281.1:1681063-1689141 GCF_001594045.1 Atta colombica | reverse complement strand
AATATATATATCTTTAATATATATATCTTTTAGAACCAAAGTAAATAAAGATATTAAATGAATATTGGAATATGGAATAAAATAACGGATAATATATATAATATTTCTATTTTAGTGGCGTTATGAAAGTGTTTGTAAAATATAGTTCAATTACATATTTTTGTTACAAGAGAAAATGGTTTCTTTAGGAAGTCTTATCATTTTCTTTTATAACTAGGAGAATAACTCGTTCACGACATTTTCGTGAAGGAAAAATCGGCTCGACAATGGTCGAGGAATCCGCAATTGAAAAGAAATATATCTTTTATATCGTGGTTGATGTGGAACACCTTTGTATATTTGACAGGGAAGAAGCGTAAAAGTCTTTGAAGGCAGAAAGAAGAAAGGATGTTCTAAAAATGTAAAAAGTATCTATGATTGAAACGAACAAATATTCTGAGCGCTTTCTATGAATATTTCAGTCCTTTATCACTCTTGTTTTCGACCATCGCTTTTGTTATATAGTTTTAGAGTGACATTTTCCACGAATTATCTGTGAAATTCGTGATATTTTGCATTTGGCACGTTTGTTTCTGAACTTGCGTAGTGGTTGAATATTTCAAGGACTCATCAATTGAAGGTAATAAAAGTGACATGTTACATTCAAAATGTTATTCTCTTTGAAATATTATTATTTTCTATTTTATTCAACTTTTTGTTAAACACTTTATTGTATTATTATTTGCCTGCCAGGATCACAAGAATCTGAAAATTATAATAAATGCTATTGATACGCTCGATTCCTACCGCAATCTAACAGAAATTAATAAATTAAATTATTCTGTGGAATACTAAATAACCAATATCGAATAATGAGATAAAAGAAAACAATAACGTACATTGACAATTTTCACAAATATGAAACGAGAATGTGCAATTGTGTTTCTTGATACTAAAATAGTTAAGAGAAATATTTTTATTTTTAATATTATATAGTTATTTAAATATTTTTTCCATGCGAGATATTTTTGATTATTAATACTTTATTTAAAAAGAATAATGCTAATAAAATTAATATTTTTCCAACCCAAAACCATTTCTTGTAAAAGTATATTTTTCTAACAAAACTCATGAACAAATGCTAATAAAATAATTCTTGTGTGTTATTTAATAGATTATTTTATATAATTATAAATATTTATAGAGCGAATAATAGGAAATATTTCACGAGAAAACCGCAATACGTTTACCGTCGGAAATAAACTTCCGCGCGCCCTCAAAATTGAGCATTAAAAATCCACGGGTTATCAAGCGACTGCAGCGGCATTATATCTTTGTCAGATCTCGTCAGCGTGAATTAGTCTCATCCTTTCGGTGCGGCAAGCCGGCCAAGTTTCAACGTGGAAAGATCGTCTTGCCCGAGCTTCTTCCGTTCCTGCCGAGAATTCCAACACTCCCGGAAGGTTAGATATAGAGTGCGTTCTACTACTCTTTTTTATTTTATTTTCGTCTAAAAAATAATGAAAGAGAACCCATGCTGCGCTCCGTAAAGCTTTAACCTTAAATACGTATGACATGAAAGAAACTGGGATGCTATGATTCTTTGCGTGTCGCGACGCAATATAATAATCGCATTCATTGCTATTGAAAGAGCAAAGAATTCGCATATGGTGCAACGATCTGTCGCGGTTTCTTTCCAGATGTATCATGCATACACACCTTCAGCACAATATTATGTATGGATTATCAGTTGGTTCTCATATTATTCAAATCATATTTGAATAATAATAAGAAGAGGGAAATTTATTTTTGAAGAGTCTCCAATGAAGAGGCTCCTCTTTTCTCTGTGCTTTATTAAATAATGTTACATGTATCATAATGAATTTTCGATACTATAACATATTATTGAACATAATCTCATTACGGAATCCCACTAAACTAAATTCAAGTCTTCTATGTAAATATATGATGATAGCGATCAGATTTCCATGATAGCCGCTGCATAATGGATATTGATACATTATAGTGTCGGTATAACGAGCAAGCTCAAAATATGCTGATACATCTTAAATAATACAAATATCTCTTAAAAATATATTCTTATTTTAAAGTTATTTTTCCTCCAAAAATTATTATGTCTTTTATTTATTTTTAATTTTTTTTTTGCTCCAAAATTGATTATGTCTCATATTTAAGACAAAATGTTTTCCATGATTGAAATAAAAATATTGTACGTGATTTTTATTATATGATATTATAATTTCATTTTTTATTTTTGCTTTTTATCGTATAAATATTTATATAATATAATAATAAACACTATTTGATACTTTTTGTAACAAAAATTCGAGATTTGTTATTATTTGTGTATGTTACCGATTTTGTTTAACATAAAATTAAACCAATTTATGTTTTTTAAATATTGATAATAAAAAGGTATTTTATTATAACAAAATTTAAAAAACTCTTCTTAATTGACAGCAAGAGATTAAAACTGGTAACACATATAAATAATAAATCTTGATTTTTTTTTACCAAACATATTAAATAAAATGTTTAATATTATTACACAAAATTTGCAAGGAAAGAGAAAAAGTGGAAATAAAAATAGAAGTGTAGAGAGCCAATTTGATTGACAAAGGTTTCTAAATTATTTTGAAGACACAGATCAGTTTGTCACTGAAAGATGCGAAAAATCATAAAAATTATTCATAGTTTTTGTTAATTTGATCGATTGATTTGAATATCCTTTAAATCTCAAAGGGAGTATCGCAGTTACGCAGCGCGAGTAGCATAGTAATCCGTTTCGAATGTGATCGTCGAACTAATTCCATCTCTGAATTCCCACTCAATTTCTGATCAGCCTCGCGCAACTCAAAAGCGCAACGCAGCGCAGCGTAGAGGCTGCGTGCAAATTAAACGACTGCATGATTCTCGGCCTCTCGTATATATTAGTTAATACCATTGCGTCGGCATTCGGTGGAAGCACTGCGAATCGGATGAATCTAAAGCGCTATATTGGGACTCGACGACGATAACAGAGATGTGATATTTGATTGACTAAGCTACTAGAGTTGCAGTTTCATATAAAAAGTATCATTACCATTAGTTATTATTTTTCTATATTTATTTTTATCTTCTTTTCTATTGTTTTAATATATCTCTGCTTTATCTTTTCGGAAAAGTTTTGGAAACTTATAAAAATAATATTTTTATGTATTTTTGATATTTTTAAATTTAATTAAATTTTTTATTCGGTTTTTTTTTATTTTATTAGATTGTTTTAGAAATTGAAAATGTTTAATCTTTATTTAACATTTTATCTAAGTTGTAACGTTCTTCACTTTTTCTTTTATAATACGGAATTATTGGTTGATAAAACTATAAAAATAATATAAAAGGATAATATAAAAATATAAAAATAAAAATTATATTGTTAATCCAATTTAAATACTATCTTTGAAATTTGAAATTAATAATTCTTTCTGACATTTAAAAAGAAAAATCGACTTTATATTTTTTAGAAAATCTGTCACTATAAAATTAATGTCGTAAGTTATATGTGATATCTTATAAAAGGGGAAAAAAGGGGAGATATTTATCTCGATTGATTATTCCGGTTGGGGATTCTGGCACACGTCGATGTTAGCTTAAATAAGCTTAAAATACATACTTATCATATTAGGTGCTCCATAAGAACGCGTGAGATAATCCTAAACGATGCACGAGAATATATGTCACTAATCAGCGTCACATATAATGCGTGCGATAGAGCTCAGTATATATAATAGTACGTTAGCCATATACGCTACGTTGCCAATATTATCCCGCCACCCCTTCTGCATACGAGGTCCCCTTTTGTATTCCTCGCAGATGCTTTCTCACGGAGCTTGATGCTACTGCAGTTGATATGCATTTTGAAGTTTATCGTCATCCTTTTTTTCGAATTTATGCGTGCTCGTTTTTTTTTTATTCACTATGACAGATGGTTTGATTTTCAACGACATCACTTAAATGTATTTTTTAAAAGCTATAATAATAGTATAGATAATTTTATATAATAGTTAAATATTATATATATAAATGACATAATATATTCTAAATATAATAATGCGTGTCAATATAATGTTATTAATAATTGATACTGAATAGCGAATATAAGAATATATTTGAGCAATATTACAAATATGTCGATCAAAGAAAAGTTAATTATAATCTAAAGAATTTAATTAATTAAATCACAATAGTTTTATCTTTAATAATATTAAATTAATAGATATTTTACAGTTTAATATTTGAAAACTTGATATTACAGATACGTTTAAGAATATAAAAAATATTCTGCTTGATATAAAATTGTTCACGTAATATAATGAAATATTATCGTTCTGTTTCAGTTAATGAAAATATTTTTATATTAAGTATTATCATGATACTAAAACGGCATTATGACACAATGAGTAACGTTGATTTATTCTGCCGTATACATTTACATATAATATATTTTCTTCAATCATTAAAACACACACACACACACACACACACACACACACACACACACACACACATACACGCAGCACGCACGCACGCACGCACACACGCACGCACGCACGCACGCACGCACGCACGCACGCGCGCGCGCACGCATGTTTGAAATCGTCGGCTAGTAATCTACTTCAATTAAAATCCGTTTCTGAATGTTATTAAAACATTTTTTTATAATTTATTTAAAATCAATTGTCAATCTTATCTCGTTAAATACTTATCTTATTTTATTAAGTAATATCACTTTATCATTAACGATTAAGTAAATCGCGTTAATATAATACAACAAAAGAAACTTGTTTTTTTTAATACAAGAAAGAAATCATCTGTGATTTTTTTATATTGAATACAATTCTTCGAAGTGCAGTCGCGTCACAATTTTACAAAATAATTATCGTAATGTCTTTTTATTATACGTCTAAATCATAGTCAGCACCGTATGAAAGTTTTATTCTAAATTAAATGTACCATATGCACTATTAATCATTAAAGAAAGAATTTATTGCAAAGATTAAAGATCTTGAAAATAAAATTATTGAATTTTCTATTTTATACAAAAATTGTAAATTAATAATTACTGATAATCTATAGATTTCAATTGTTAATTAAACAAAAGTGTTTTCCAAAAGTGTTTGCTAAATTCGATATTTAAAAATTCCAAATTGTAAAATTAATATAATGAATGTTAGAATAATAAAGACATTTGAAGTTTTCCAAAAATTTATAATATAGGAATTATTCTGATTACTGAGAAATTCGATAATTATTAAAATTGACAGGTTACTGAGAAATTCAATATTAAAATTGACACATACAATATGCGAATGTAATTTCTATAGTAGTACGTTCGCTCTTAATGGCTTTAATATATCTATATGCAGTATAAATCTAATATTTAATCACCGAAATTGATCTTAATGTTATGAGAGAGAAGAATTTTATTTGAAGATTGAAAATCCTAATTAAATCTTTATTTAATCTCGAATGCATTCACAAATACGTCACATGTAATAGCTAAAGTTTATTAAATTATGTTGAGTTTTTAAAAATTAAAAAATTGTTTTAATATGATGATAATGTGTGTGTATAAGTCTAATCTAAAATGTTATTATTCTTATTATTAATTGTTTCTAATGAGTAAATATTAGTATTTTTATTATTTCTACTAAAATTCAGCTAAAATTGTATGAAATATATATAATAAAATACAAGAATTAATTATTTTTTTCTTGTTTTTTTTCCTTTTTTTAAAACTATGTGTGCACATGTGCGCAGATAATATAATGAGTAAACTCCTGCCTCACTTTCTTCAGAAAAATTCTATTTTTATAAGAACATAATATTTTTTAAATTTTTTCATAAAAATTAAAATTGTAAAATTTTGTTTTTTTATTAAGTTTCATTTCATTTAATGTTATCATAATATTTATTTTTGTATTCTGATAGAGGGTATGTATTAATCAATATGCAGACACTATTTCGAATGTTGAATCAATAATATATATGGCTTTAGTCTGCGTTTTACTGAAGTAATCTTCATGCTCAAATGAACGCGATATATTTCTTCCATCTACTTCCATCTACTTTTTAATTCAATTATGTCAAGTCCAAGCAACATGCTATTTCTTGTATTTACTCTGGATGATTTTCTTGATATTTTCTGTGACAATGACCCGACGACAATCTATTTCAATCTGCCTGTGAAGCGATAACAGTTTTAACGATCACAGAGAAATGTATGTTATACGTCTCCATTTCTCATGTATTCTACCTCTTGGATACTATTAAGCTTCACACTCTCGTCACTGGGACCGTGTTATTGGTCCGTCTCCTATTCCATCCATGTTTGCGTAATTTTAATAATTGAAATTCCAAATGGACGAATATGCTAATCTCCGTTTCTACCACTGTATTTTATTCACATGTATCTCCCGGAACCAGCCGGACTTGTTTTTCTCCTCATATACCGAGAGATTGTATCCTGGCGCTTTATATCCGCTTCAGCCTCTAGTCTATTACTTTTTTACTGCATATCCGCTGATCTCAAGTCGATCGTAGCGGCTTTTTGCGTTCTGTATTTCCTCCACACTCGGTATTACCTCTCTCGATGTTTCTCTTTCTATCTTTAGTTCTTGATATAAATTCTCTCTACATAGAGACAGTCGAAATAAATTTCATATATGGCAGAAAAATTGTATAAATTTTTTTTTATTTTTATGCATTTTAAATATTAATGGACTATTAAACAAGAGGAGTAATCCGGGGTTTAAAACGTGGTCGCTCCACTCTCGGAATATTTGCGGCATGAGTGTGCAGCTTTATTAATGCTGGAGTATCGTTCCTCGTTCCCTAACGAGCTGATGTCTTCCGCGGGCGAGCCCCTGATCACGCTGTGATAGGGGACACAGTAATCAAGCTGAACGAGCGATAGCAGATCAGAAGACATACTTCAACCATGGTGTACATTTTTAATCGTGCATCTCGGTCGACTACGTAATATATCGCTGCTTTAATTCTCAAGAGTAAAAATATTTTATCTCTTAAACGGCAAAATAAAAAGAACAATATATACAAACAAAATATAAAAACAAAATATATACGTTGCAGATTTTATTTTTTGAAGTGTATGATTTTATAGATATAAATAATCTATTTAATATTAACGTTTACACTAATTGTCACATTGTTATTGTTATTGATTTAATCTTGATATTAAAAGTAAAAATAAAATAGTTATTTAAATGTCACTATATTAAATCAGCGATATATATATATATGGTACAATATAAAAGCGAACAACAATGCATCTCTATAACAATTTTTTCTCTCGTTTTGTTTGTCCCACAATCCTTCCTCGTGAAACGCGCGTCATGAATAATCAGTGACTGATTTTTTTTCATCACCTCGTTTCCTACTTTCGTATTCATTGATTCGTGAACCGCAAAACGAGACGTGCGCTTCCGAAAGATATGGTCATTTAATTTCGTGTGCCATGAGTACAATAGCGGATTATTGTTTGATCTATTCTCAATTCAACTCGTGAATCTCTTGCTCTCGATTGCTCTCGATATGGCTCGGATATTGAACGCTATTTCATGGGCGCCATCTGATTTCTGCAACGCGATGCGCTTTTTATTTATCATAATGAATAAATATTTGGATCGAAATGCGCCGATCTAAATCCATTACTGGTCGCACGACATGACATGACTCGCGATTTAATATATAAAACCATGCCCTGGTAGTGGACCTGTCATTTCGCATTGTTGACTTCGTTCCTACGTAGTTTGTTTAAATTGCGCGGGTAATGTCAGCGAGATTTGACACGGAGATGGCGAAAATTTGATTTCTCATTTCGCCGAATGTTCGATAAAACCGTCGCGTCATTCGCGTCAGTGAAATTTACTCATTGTAGAGAATGTAAAGAAGAGGAAAACAAAAACATTTTATTTGTTTATAAGATACTACATTTTTATTTTTGCGTACAGAAAAGTTTTATTTTTTAAGATTTTATTTATTTTAACAAAATTATATTTTAAATATGGTATAAAGAT
>NW_017259281.1:1680362-1680963 GCF_001594045.1 Atta colombica | reverse complement strand
ATATGAATGGATAATTTTTGTTACTTGAAAATAATACATTTTTATCTTTAAGTTTAAACAATAATCATATACATACAATAATTTTTAAATAATAATCACATAAAACGCATTATCAATCATTTTGTATTTGAATTTTTTCTTTTTAACATAGATAAAAATGCAATTTTCTATAATATTTATTGAGTGTGCGCGTAATGTATTTAATTAATTTTTGTTGTTTTAATGTAAAAGAAAAAATAATCTTTGTCTCTGTGAAATATAGATCATGTACAACATTTTACCTTTTGCATAATATAAATTTTACATATTTTTAATTGCTAATTGTATTATATTGCTCTGAAAAGATATTTATCTTCCATAATGTAGTATCGATTTGAATTGATAATGTACAGAGAACAATTTTATTTAGCAGTAGCCATTTAAAGATTGGCTTTTCACCTTTTTCATCTTCAATCTCCCTGAAAATAATGTTAGTTAATATTATTTCTTTTTACAATATTTTATTTTATTCTTGACTGTATCAGATGTTCTATTTAAAATTTCTTTCTTCTTAAATTTCCTTTAATGGAAATTATTGCATTTATTATTTTATTACTCTTAT
>NW_017259281.1:1673225-1680262 GCF_001594045.1 Atta colombica | reverse complement strand
TTAATTTTATTTATAAATTTTATTTTTATTTATTAAGTGTGCGCAAATGTTTAACTAACTTTTATTGTTCGAGTATAAAAGAAAGAATAGAATTTGTCTGTGAAATACATAATATTTTTTGTATTATATAAATTTTACATAGGCAGATTTTTAAGTTTAATTTTTTACTTGCCATATTTATTAGTAAAGTAAAAATATTTAAAATAAAAAAATACCTAAATATTAAAATATTTCTTATTAATCTAGAATGTTTATCTATAATATATATGAAATGTTTTTACAAGTAATTATTTATAAATCTTAAGCTTTCTTTAATTTAGTACGTATAATATTATATTATTAATAATTTAATAAATAAAGGATCAGATTCTGTATGTGTGAATATAATTTCTGATGGAAAGGTATGGTAACTCCTATTCCATTAAATATCCGAAATTACGTCGATTTTATCGAACTGTAGCCGATCGGGCTTTCATTCATTGTCATTCGCGACACGTTAGTTATTTTTATGACTGACGGCAACAACGGCCGTTTAATTCCACGACAGTAAAGTATTGTAGCAGTCGCCGTAAAACGGAATAATCGTGCATCGACAAATACATATCCCGAAAATGGCATAATGGCATTCGATCGTTCCAAATTTACAGTAGCCGTTGGCTGTTGATTATTGACAGTACCTTGGCGGAATATTGTTTTAAACAATCTCTCCCGTCCGGTAATTTGCAGTTTGACACGTCGTTCGTTATTATTATCGGTCCGCTTCATCTTTTCCAACATAGCAAATGTCGACGAAAATCAAACAAGTCTAAATGTTAGTCATTTTCAGTCAATAAGTGTTCAAGAAGGCTAATAATTGAATCTATTAAATTATTCAATTTACTGAATAATTAAAATTATTAAAAAGTTTAAATTATTAGTCAATAATAATTACCGATAATATTAAAATAAATTTTGCCAAATTTTATTTCTATTAATTCTAACTATGAGTTTCACAATTTCAATATACGAAATATTGAAAAATTTATACTCTTTTTATTTGTTAAGTTCATTAAAATTTGTATTTATGTTTTCGAATTTAGATATTTTTATTAAATATTTTGTTAGTTGCTTTCAGTCAACACGAAGTGTATTCAATATATACATGAAGGAAAAATTTTAGTATATTTACGTTGCATATCTGTTATATAAAAAATTATATAATCATCAGGATTGGATAGTGACTAGTTAAAATGTTAAAAGTTAAAAAAAAGTTAAAAAGTTAATAACTTTTAACTTAGTTAATTTTAAATGCATTAATTTTTAACTTAATTTAGTTGCTTTTAAATTTTAATTTATTAACTTCTTTTAAATGAAAAATTTTTCTATCTTTCTTAATCCTAATATTTTTTTCTTTCTAAAGTCAAACATTAGACAATTAATTTAAAAAAAGTTCAATGATTTTATAATGAGAGATCTATAATAAGAGCCACACTATAGCTAGTTTTTATTGACTCGCTAGGTTTTGTCAATTCCCGCTTATATTTAAATCACATTAATTTTAGATATCATAAACGTTATTTCAGCAACATAAATATGAAATGAGCCTTAGATGAAGAATTGTAGAACAGTATGTCCATCCATTTTCTAAATTTTTACGTATATTTTTTGTAACAAATATCTAGTCGAAATATGTAGTCGTAAATATGCATGAGCATTTCGTTTCAGAAGTTAAAGAAAGTTAAATACAGATTAAAGAAAGAGAAATAATGCAAACATATACCCTTCTCTCTTGCAAGATTTTGACAAAAAAACGCCTTATATAGTGTGATTCTTATTATATATAAGTAACTTACATTGTGAATATAAAATTAAATTTACCTAATAATTTATATTTGTAAATGTTATTTAAAGTAATCTCATTTTAAGAAAAATTAGGACATTCTAATTTCAAAAATAATTTTTTTCAAAATTAACTTTTTGTAAACTTAAGTTAATTCAATCTTAACTTAACTTTTATTAAGTTAATTCTTTATTTTTTCAACTTTTAACTTAATTTTATTAATTTTATAAGCCGTTAACTTTAATTTAATTTAGTTTAAAAAAATATTAACTTGCTCAAGCCTGATAATAATATTTTATATATAATAGTACTATATATAAAAGTACTATATATAATATTTTTTTATATAGCTACGTTATTGCGAGTATATATCTACATATTTGATATTTTTAAAGATGTAGATTGAGATTTTTATAAGTTAAAATTTGATTCAAATTTTGAAAGTTAAATGGATTTCCATTAGGTGTTTGATAATGCCTTTAGATTTGATTCTGTGCAATCAGTTTTATTTTCGACAATAAAAACCGCAGATTTTTTTTACTCTATTGATATCAATTTCATCATATTAGTTTTGAACATTTTTGAACTCTTAAAAAATTATGATCACGTGACATTTTACAATAGAAAAAAATGTCACTTTTGGTTTTTAAAATATTCATACAAGAATAATTTTGCTAAAGTAACTAAATATTTAGCTAAATACAGATTTGAAAATAATTCGATTGAAAATCGACCAAAAAATAACTGTATGAGTTACTCAAATTGATTGCTAAAATTTTTTGAAGCATTGTCATCCCATTTGAGCGTCTTATAAATTATTCAATGGTTATCAAAATTATTTTCTGTATCTATATGCTAAACTTAATTTTAAATATTTCAGTAAAATTATTTTTTCCGTATACGTTAAATGCGTGATTAAATATTCTTGTCAATAAAAATACGAAGATTCCAATTATACATATTATTACATATTTCGAAATTTTGAATACGAACATTCCTACATGTTTATATTTTTCTTGGTATTTCGCACATATTTGAAAGCGTGAAATATGTATTCAGAACGAAGCTTCATAAATATGTAAACACAGTTGATCAACATTTCTTGTTTAAGAAAACCTATAGAATACAATAGAAAAATTCCAAGTTTTATGTAATTTGTTTCAGATCTTTCTTCTATTAAAAATTTATTATATATTTATTACATTGATTTTCAATAATTTATTACATGCACATATACCATCACAAAAATAAGTATTATGGAAATATGTATATGAAATAAATATGTAATAAGTTTCTATAATTTTAATACATCTTTCGAGACTCACAGAAATAATTATTATTAACTCTCAACTACAGTTAGTAAAAGTTGAGTTCTAAAATTTAAGTTCTAAAGTGTCTGTTTGAAGCACAGAATGCAAGTTAATATTCGATTTAAATGGCGATTGATAGAGGAAGTTTTTTAAAGTTTTTTTTTATCTGCAATTTATAATCTCTTAACAGTCATAATAACAATCGTACAGATTTTATAGCCGTTTAAAATTTTCGTTTTAAGTCCAAACGTTGCTGCAGTCGAGGTTGAATAGAAACAATAAAAAATTATCTAGTATAAATTTAAATAATTCAATTATGTAAAAACATTCTCAAATCATCATCAAAGTTGTAAGTAATAAAAAGGGATACTTCCTTTCTTTCTCTTTTTATCTCTTTTTCTCTCTACATTTTTTGTTCTGATATATTTATGAAGAGAAATCTATCAATATTTTCTGTTCACATACGTACACAACGATTTACTTGGAGCATGAAGTAGTTCCCGATCAATCGTTATCGATCACATGTGAACGGTGGCTTCGTAGTCTCGGAAAGAGGCTGACCTAGGAAAATGTTTGTTTAAAAACCATATTTCTCCGTTCGCCGCCAATGAAACCGCAGGTGCGGGCGCAGAATCCCATAGATTTTTCTTCTTCGTACGAAGCGACTTGCCGCTCTCGCGGTTTTGCTCGATACCATATTTTATCAAACTGTCTTCCTTCGATCCTATATCAAGTCAGTTTTTTTTTTGTTTGTCCTTATTTTATCATTTGGGTATAACTTTATACTTCAATATAGTTTTGCAATGATTCTACTAACAATAAACAATACATTCTAAGAGAGTAATGCCAATATATAATTCACTGTTTTATCAAACAAAATACAAAACAAAATTATTTAATTTTGTTCTCGATTATTTGTTAAATGCGATGAAGTTATTTTACATTAAGTTTTATATCTAAATTCATAAAGAAAATTGTAATCATATATTATATAATTACAATTTATAAAAAAAATTGTATAAGTATATCAATATGATTCAATAAAAGAGACAAGTAGGTAGATTTTATTGCAATCAATAGAAATAAATACACATATTGACATCCATCAATTCTATTGGTCCACAAGACATAATCTATCAATTTTATTGGTGACATGTCAGTTTAAGTTTACGTTCTTCGCGATGGGCATTTATTTCCGATTCGAAAGCGATTTGTCGATTTCTATTCAAACTTTATATTCTCTTCCTACCATATTTGTTGAAAACGGTTTAATTAAATTCAATAATTTATATAAAATTTTACTGTAAAGAGAGAGAATTACAATTATTACAAGGAGTTAATTATCTAATAATTTTAACTTAATCAAGTAAATATTGTAAACAATATATATTAAAATAAATATTAAAATAAAATAAGATAAATAAATTTCAGATAAACAAAAATAACAAATGCAAGGTAGAATGGAAATGAAGAGTGATCAAAGGGAAAAAGAAAATAAAAAAGGTAACGTAACAAAGTGGCAAAAATGTAGAACGAAAATGGGATATAAAACGGTAGTGTAATCTGGCTGGTGGGTGCATGGTGCTTTGGAACGGGAAAAAGAGCAGTATAAAAACTAGATAAAGGGTGATTCGCCCTTCGCCATCCTTTTTTCGCTTTTCTCCCGTTTTCTTCAAGTTTTCTGCAAGTGGTGGTTAGATCGCGTTTGTATCAATCAAGAGACGTGAAAAATGATTTCGGGGAGTGCTGGCGCACGCGACGTTTTAAACGGTGATTCATAGGACATCACGCGGGGGCGGTAAAAAGGGGACGAAAAGGGAAGAGAGGAATAAGAAGGGGAATACGCGTAAAAGCAGTCGATACGCCGATCCGACGTGTATTAATCGGATTTGCGTCGTCGCGTATTTTCATGTGCGCTCGCCGCGCATGCCATTTTTCATTCGGCCGCTGAGCTGATGAAAATGTTGTTCGCTTTTCTCCCATTTTCCGGTGGTGATAACGACTCGGCGTGCCACCGGATGGAATATTACCACGGCATGTAGTATGAAAAAAAAACGAACCTTTAACCCGTTAATGGCTAACGTTCCATTTTTAGAACAAAGGTTTTGTGAGTATTAAACTGATTTTAATAATAAACGTTTTCTCCTTAAAAAGTCTTCGTATTTAGTTAAATATATTAAAATTTAACAGAAATATATTAAATATTTATAGGCATTTTAAAAAAGGATCACGTATATTATTATTTTATTTGTTGCCGCGTATTTTACTTAGGAATCCATAGAGGTGAAAGATAACCGGCTAAATCTAGAAAATCCTGTATTTTCTGTCGCTGACTGCATTCTCCAGCGCATTCCAGTATGTCTTCTTAAGTTACAGGATAAATCTTATCTTGAACTTTTTAATTTTTTTGTACCTTTGAATTGAACTAGACACTAGACTTTCGATCGCCTTCTGCGTTTTTTATTTCACCCCTTGCAAATTTCTCATTCTTAGATTCAATTTGTGTGGCATATCGGATTTTTTTTTCATTTCTATTTCTTAAAGCCGTTTTGCATAACGATGAAAACAAGAAGATTTTTTCAGAGAAATGCAACAGGCAGTCTAACATAGGTCTACAAATTTTTGTTAAATTTCTTTCTTTTCTTAATTATAAGTTTTTTTGAAGTATTAAGTTTTATAAGAACATTGATTTATAATCATATCATGAATATCGTAAATTTTAAGATTCTTAAAAAAATCTGTTGTGATTTTTTTTTAGAAAAATACCTTTAATAAAAACGTAATAATCTCCACTTTCAGTGGGGATGAAAATAAGTCTGTGTTGCGGTCTTTACTTAAGCTTCTTAAGCCATAACAAATTGATCAATCATAACTAATTATTCTTCTTACATTCGACTGTGACTTGTCAAGTTTTACGACTTAAGATTTAAAGCTGAAGTAACGGCTTATAATAGAATGTTTATATAAATTTTTTTTTCAATTGTTTTATTTTTTTGATTATATATTCAGCCGATACATTTTGCTTATTCCGTATTTCCTATTAAGAGAAAAGTATAATATTACACATATTACATAGAAGTAATGAAATTATTGGGATTTTTTCTACTAAAGAAAACGGATAGTTTCTATTTCAATTTTACAAATTGAAATGGCGTACTTTCTGTCTTCTTGTACTTTTTCAGGCAATGTTGAAATATTAGTACGTAGTAGTAGGGTAATTTCGTCGTAAGATTAAATCCAGTTTCGTGAGTGAAGTTTTGAGTCATGACGAGGAAAAATTCGTCCGATAGGAAACGTATTTCGCAGCATGACAAGAACAGTTTCGGGATAGGCAAATATCCGGCCAGCTTACGACAGGAATCTCCCGACGGAGGTCTACCCGACCCTCGCCAGAAACTTTACGACAGAAATGTGGAAACGCACAGAACTTTGAACTCGTGCGAGCTGATTCGCTTAATACGACATCCAGTTATTTATGTGAGGAAAGATTTTTAGAGAAGATTTTTATATTCTTATTTGAATGATGTTGATAATAGATTTGTGAATAATTTAACAGAATTAAATTCTCGTCTCAAAATATTATATTTTATTTCTCGATGAATAAAAAAATATCTAAAGGAATATAAAATAAAATGGTAATTACAAAAAAATAAAATAAATTCCATTATGATTTACAAAAAGTATTTTAATTGTTAAATTATAAACTATTACCTAATGTTATTTTTTTAGGTAGTTAAAAGTAGAGCAGTAATGAAAAATAAGTTTTTAACTTTATTTAATTGTAATAAAATTATTATTTATTTTTAATTTTATAGTTTTAAAGTTATATTATAATTCTAACATTATTTATATATTTTTTTATGTTTATGTCGTATTTTATATTTTTATTTATTTTTTATTTTTTATGT
>NW_017259281.1:1655828-1673150 GCF_001594045.1 Atta colombica | reverse complement strand
TCTCTCTCTCTCTCTCTCTCTCTCTCTCTCTCTCTCTCTCTCTCCCTCTCTCTCTCTCTCTCTCTCTCTCTCCCTCCCTCTCCCTTCCTCCCTCTTTGTACAACATTACTTGAAATCATATTCGCGAATGCACAGCAAACAAATGAAGACGATATATTATGCATGTTACTATGAAAACGTGACTTCTGCGCAGTAAAGTTTTGTGAGAAAAACTATGATGTTTTTCAGTGCACCAATGTCTTTCTACATCTACATGCATCTACATGCACGTATCAATTTTCTATGTAATTCTCAAATATAACTGACTGTAGACAGAAGAGCGGAAGCTACTTTCGAGTGCTCTAGAAAGAGAGAGAAAGAGAGAGCGTGAGACGAGAAAGAGGGGGCGGAAAGAGAAGTTCATTTGCATCGAAATCGCGAATTATGAATCGCAAGGAAATTTTAATTAACTTTGAAGTCGAAAACGAGATACCTTCGGCGCTATAACCGAGGGAATTTATCGGCGCGTGCGATTCGATACGACGCCCGTAATGGGAATAATCGATTTACTTCATCATGCGATAGAGCGAATTATGCATACCATGATTTCACCAATTTACGAGCGTGGACTTTCTTTAAATGCATTTGCTTACAAGCAAAAATTCAAAGCATTAATCCTTTAATTATTAATTTAATTAATTAAGACAGCTGATTTAATCGATATTAATAGAATTCTTTATATATAAAATAGAAAATTAATGAGAATTGTAATAAAAATATAATAAAAATTTTTTTCTAATGCATGAAGAAATAAAATTATAAATAAAGTTAAATATAAATGAAATTGTATACAAAAACTAAGATAAATTATATTTGTAAATAATTTTAATTTGAAAGGTACAGTACTTCTGAAATAAGTTAAAATTGGAATTTAATTGTCATTAAAATATATTCATTAATTCTTCATTATTAATTAAAAATTATTATTAGTAATTAATTAGTAATTAATATGTAATTATTATAATTTACTAAATGATAACAAGCTAATTGTTATCGATATTTAACCACAACGAATATTCTTTTTATGAAAACATAAAATGTGATATAATAACAATGTGATTATAATAATAATGAAACAATGTAACTTAAAAGATTGTTGAACTCCATTTAACGAATTAAATAGTAATTCATTACTTACAAAATGAGTAATAAATGTCTAGAATACAAAGACATGATTTTAATGAAATACGTAGTAACAGTTATGAATGCTGAAAATCAAGTAACATCATCAATGTTCTTCTTCGTGAAGCTTCTACTTTCTAGGAGCAAAATTCCGACAGTGCCGCCGCTAACGAGCGAACGTTAATTAAAGATACGAATTTCGTCGCGAAATGCTAATTGCGTTACTCTTTGATACAGCTCGCATTGTGTCCCTTGCGGCCTTCGATCCCATAAGTTCGTTATAGCGTCGTTCTCCCTCAATCGGGAGGGTATGACAGAGGTTTCTTATGAATAGTACGCGACAACGAACTTTCTACCATCGTCTCTTTTTCGGTACCCGGAAGGAATCTGGTGAGTCCTTTGTCGTGGATTTAATCCTGCCAACATTTACACGTTTCTATCTGTGCAGAAACTAACAAAGACGATGATGATGACAACGACAACGACACGACGACGACTTATATAAGAACAACCCTATACATAGTTAGAAATCTCTTGGAGTCAACCTTCTCATTTTCCTTTGCGCCTTTATAGTTGCTTACTTCGCTTTGTAGTTTCATTCCTTTTACAGAGTTTTGACGATTATCCTTGTTTTTGTATCTTTTATTACAAAAATCTTCTGCTTAACGAGTTTGAACAAGTCAGATTATGTAAAACTGTTAAGTTCTTATAAGGAAAAAAATATAACTGATATAATAATAGCTAATTATAACTGATAAATCTAACAATTATACAGTGCTATGTTCTAGAAGTGTGATTCATATTGTATAGTTTCTCCTATTATTTGTTGTTTAAAGATAATTAGTTTTTGATTACGGTTTGATCATTATATATGCTAGGAGTATATCATGATAAAGTCAATGAGCACATACAATATCTTTAGTCTGAAAGTCCAGCTTTGTGTTTATTCTACAATAATAAAGATTATATCTGTTTTGTACGTTTAAGTTATTCATCAACTTAGTTATCAAGTCAATAGAGATTTATTTTTGTTCCAATATAATCAAAAATGAAAAATTTACAAAATAAATGCAATTTGTTTAGGTAATTGTTTAATCAATTACGCAGTTCAACAAAATATAACTCTTTTTTTTAAATTCGAGAAAAATTATATTCTCTATGATTTCTTTGATGGCTAACAGAATTTTGATTGCCAAGATATTTTATTATTTTAGAATTTTAAAAAGTTATATATAAAAATAATGACGAAAACTATTTAAACTAACTTTAACTGTCTTATACTATAGCACATGTTTAACATATTAGAAAAATTTATTCTATTTAAAATTAAATATATTGTTAGAACTTTTTTAATTTTCAGAATTTATCATAAAGATGAAGATTTTATAAAATTTTTGTGATTAAATATTGGATTTATTATATTACAGAATAATTATATAATATTATTGATACGCACCTCCTAAAAAAATCTACAAAAAAATTTGTTTTATGTTATTTATTTATTTATTTATTTTATTTTATGGTTGTAGCTTAAGGTTTTATTCGGGTTGATATCCGAATTTCTCTGATGTCTCATTTTTTTAATTCATAATTTATGGGAAAAATTTTATCAGAATCACCTGCCATGCATCATAAAACGTGAAAAAGTTTAAAAATGTTATGCAGTGTTATCTACTAAACATTTTTTAATTGTTTATTTAAAGTTAGATAGTTTTAGATCTTTAAATGTGTAAATATAATATTTTTTTTATTTTGAGATAAAATAATTATTACTAATATTAAAATTAAAAAATAATTAGTTCATTGCACATAAATCTTTTGCAATGTACAATGTGATATACATATCTCATTGATGATGATACTACTTATTTAATTTGTCGTTTTGGATATCAGTTATTCAAAAATTATTAATTCACATTTCTCTTCTATATCAATTATTTTATTGATTTGAAATTTGTTAGAGCTTACTGAATCTATATAAAATTATGTTATCTGAATATTAATTTTAATGTTATATATAATGTAATAAATTCAATATTGGATATTGAATAGGTCTTAATGATTTAATTTTCTTTCTCTGATATGGTATATAATTGATCTAATAATGATGAAAATTTAATTTTCTATAAATTAATTCTCTATAAATAGTAATACTTTTCTGTGAAATTTTTTTTTTATTGAATTATGACCTTAAGAAGTAATATTAATTTTAAATTGATCGAGAAATCTATAAAAAGAGAAAAAGATAATGTAATATATATTTTTTATTTAAAAAAAATATTAAATATTCTCTCTAAAATATTTTTAATAATTTTTTGTCTAATAATTACTCGCCAGTTTATCATAATAAAATACTCGCGATCGATGATTAAATGTACTATAGATCAGAAGGACCATCATAATGAGATAAGCTCGCGTTTGTTCGATCTGTATAAGTGTATGACACTCGAATTCAGCCACGAGGCCGGCACCATATGGCCACCGCCGGTTCTCCTTTTGACATCTGTGTTGGCGCAACAATGGTTTGGAGCAGTGGACCACGAGTGCTCGCGGCTACTTGACTTTTGTAATACAGTTACGGCCTCTCTCATGCATCTTCCTTTTCTCTCTCTTGCTGTTATCTCCTTTCCTTGTCTAAGTGCCAATTCAAGTTAGATCCCATTTCAGTCGAGTGAATGTTTGATTTGAGCACCATTCAGCTCCTCGTTTCCATCTTGTTCACAAGAATGATTGTCATATTAATTCAATTTGACATTAATTAAACAGTCCGCTTGATTCAATCTGTGTTATTTAAGGTGTTATTTATTCAGAAATATTGAAACACTTATGTTTCTTATGAATTTTTTTCATTGTCAATTTTATGTTTATTAGATTATTATGAAATCTACTTTTAATTTATGGAATATCGCCGTTATAATGTCTAACTATTGAAGTAAGTTTGCGGAGAAAGTGGTGAAGTAGTTAGTTATATTATAGAGTAGTTTCAAACAGATAAAAATAGGTTACATATTTGAAGTATTATAACAAATTTTGAATTCTTTTAAAAAATCGGTTACTTATGAAATGTGCAATGTCTTAGATATTTGAATTTTTCTCTAGCTCCAAATATTGCCGATTCAAACAGCTGTGGTTGGTCACGTTAAGCAACGGCTGTCCGAAGGAAGTTCGAAATTCAGAGTTGTCGGGAATTCTACATAGATCCGGTATTTGAAGGCATATAGGCGCGCGCGCGCACTCCTAGGGTTGCAACTTGGCGTCGAAATTTCTCTCGCGCCGCCGAGAGATCGATCGTACTATTCGGCCACTTTCCCGTTAGATGTTATATCGTTAGACCTCTCTGCAAAATTACTAGCAAACTCGCAACATCGAATTACTACCGGGCGAATTCCGTCAAAACTTAACGGGCCAACCGAAATCGAATATCTAAGTCGGTACGCGATTTCGCAACTTCGAGCTTTAAGACTATAAGAGGCGAATACCTAATGTTTATACTGTAAATTATTGTGCAAATTATTTCATTTGATACGATATATAATAATAATATTAATTTTATACATACATATATACATATATATATATATATATATATATATATATATATATATAGAGAGAGAGAGAGAGAGAGAGAGAAATAGAAAGTAGTTATTTTTTAAAAATAACAAGTTACAATTACTCGTTACCGAGTAGAAAAAGTAATAAGTTACCGTTATTAGTTACTGATTTTTAAAAGTAACTCGTTACAATTACCATTACCTAAAAAAAGTAATTTTTCATTGCTTTTCCGTTAATTTTTTAAAATCGACGATCATCAAGCAGCGAACAAGTGTCTAAGGACTTTTCAGTCTCAAGCGCTATGAATGGCTTGCATCCATCCAATCGTGTGCAATGTAACGATAAAAATAACTGAAATAAAGTTTATTACCAAAAAAATGTAACTACTTTACGAGTTAAGTTATTAAAAAAAATGTAATACTAAAAGAAAAGATTTTTGCAGCAATTTAAAATATGGCATAGCATTTTTATAATTGGCTGCAGCAGCCAATTAAAAATGTTATGCTATATTTTATCTTCTAAATTGCTGCAGCAGCCAATCTTTTCTTTCAATGTATAGTTACCAAAAAAAAGTATGCAGTTATCAGTAAAGTTATCAAAAAAGTAACTTGTAACTGTAATTTCTGTTAAAAGTTAAAAATAAAAGTTAAATGTTAAAGTCTACAAGTAAAAATTTTGATTCATTTCATACTGTTGGCGATGTATATCACTAAAATAATGTATAAGCTGGCTAAAAATTATTAAAATTTTAGAAAGCGCAAATATTTTATCTTTATAAAATATTATTAATTATTAATTACATTTTTATAAACTTTCTATTCGACTTATTTATACGCAAGTAATCATTCTTTTCTCAGTTATATCATTGTTTTGTTATGTCATTGTTTTGAGGAAGGATCTCTTCAAATTATATCTCTATATGCTTGTAAAGAATACGTTCTACAATACATATATTTCATAGAATATATTTCTTTATATATTTATATGAGTCTATAGAAACTAAATTACAGTTAACATATATATATTGCAAGAATATTTGATTGATGTAAATAGTTTATCCTATTTGTTAAACAAAGATGAAAATGTGCAATATGTGCAATATGTGCATGTAAGTGGAAGTACACATGTGCCGAATCCCTCTTCCTATAATCTTGCAATCCTATTGAGTGAGCCAAAAGCATCTTGCACAGTTCTATATGTTTATGCCGTCGATCACGTGCAAAAAGACGAGTCTTTGTATGCGATCCGATTTCGTTTCAAGACGAAATTTGTTTGGAGATGCGGAAGAGCTCTTCTCGGTTTAAGCTGGAGATTTTTATATTAGGTATATATAGTAAAAAGAAATCCATTATTTTTGCATGAAATTAAATGGAAAAATAATGGATTTCTTTTTACTACACCTAATATTATAGTTAACGAGCCGCTAATATTTCCTACGAATTACGTCAAGGAAATGTTAATTCTGTACTTGATGCATTTATATTACAATTTGATATAGATACATTAAAGATTGTATTACAAATTAATAATGTACTATAGATTTAATTAGGACATAAATGTTTAATACTTCCGGAATTTATAAGGATTATTAGGTATTCCTGGTTGAACGCATAATGCTTAGATATTCGTTATGCTATGAACTTTGTCTGACAGTTTAGCATATGAAAAGTTATTAAGTGTATGAAAGATTGAACATGCATAAGATTAAAGATAAATAGCAGAAAATAACTAATTAATAGAAAATGTATTTCTGTATTTGAAATAGTTAATGTAGGTTGTAATTAATAGTAATAGTCATAATGAATGAAATCAAACATAATATATTTGCCCAACTAATAAAAAAATAGCTATCTTCAATGTGTAAAGGCATTAATAAATGTTAATGTGGAGATAGTTTATCTTTTTTAGCTTTTTAGTAAAAAAGATGATAATAATCATAATAATGTCACACCAGATAAGAAAAGGAAAGCGTGAATGCTATATTGTACATGACAGGGTGCCGAATAGAATATCGGTCGATGGTTGAATCGAGACGTGTGTTATTTCACTCGTAATAACTTTACGGCACCTTTGAAGAATTGCTTTTGTTGTCTGCGGATGAAGAAGGTAGATGCGAGAATTCTCAAGAAAAATTGGCGTACTTGCGCAGAAAGAGTAGAGCGAATTGGAAATACAAGCGGGAACAGGAAGTCACCTTTTAGTACCCGACGTCTCGGGTACTAAAGAATAAAGAGTAGTTTGGGGGAGGAGAAAAAGGGGAGCGAGATTTATAAACCTGTATCATCGAGGATTAAGCTCGTTCCACATAGTGTAGACGTGCAGCGAGCTGGAAAGGACGGCATGAGAGCGAATTGGACTTTAATGAGCGCCTTTAATCTATAATCTATCTTAATTCAAACACGAAAATTATACGATATGTTGCCGAAGTTATAACATTGACCATGAATTAACCAACATTATTAATTGGCTAGTAAAAAGTTGTTTTTACTTTGTATATAGTAATGAATTTTATTATATTAGATGTAAGCAGAAGTTTTAGTCTCTTTTTTTAATGATATAGTTATTTTTAATTTAAATAATTTATCGCCTTTTCATGTATGAAACTGATATCAAATTATTCGAAAAGTCATACTTTATAATTTAATAATGCACATGATCTTACAAAATAATAGTCAACATAATGAACGACAAAAGCTTTAGATATTTTTGACATTACATTCAGTATGAGCTTCGGCAAGAAAAAACATTGCTAAAGCATGTCAATTTGTTCTATTCTTGGCGAAGTACCGTATATCACATATAAATACTAAATTTGTCGTTTTAAAGTAATTTTGACATGAAGGTTTTTTCCTAAGTGTTTCTGATGAGATATGAAAGATGTGCTTAAAAGTACTCTTTAAATCAGATTAAACTATTAATATCAATGCTATTTTTGTCACCAATTATCGTCATCAATTAAAAATTAAATGGCCGGAAAAACAGAAGAAAAGTACTTACATTATCACATGTAAATAAAATTAGAAAATTTAAAAAACTAAAATTTCTGCAGATACCTAATATTTTGAAAAATTAAAATGATTTATACAAAAAGGAATAAAAATTTTCTAAAAATTACGATATTGTTCAAAAACTACATTAAAAACAAAATAATTACAAATGCTGGATCGTGGCATATGGCGGCATATACATTATTTATAGAGATTATAATTTATGCATTGCAAAAACGTCAAGTCTCTTTGCTGAGTCAACGATTCTTTGTTCAATTTGATCAGAAATTTAGACCATACTAGATGTCGATTCCATCGAATTTCTGTCATGTTCATCGTAAAAGGGCGGGGCAATGTGCCGTACTCGTAATCCGGTAGTGACGTCGACGTCGTCGGACAACGCTTCGTGGAGGGTATCGCTTCTGGAAGGCTACCGCGAGAACAAATTGCAGAATGGGAGTATGTAGGAGAGAGCATGCAACCTAAATTCTCACCGAAGACCGGGACTTCCGGGTATTTGCATGCAACACATACGTACGGTTATCGCAAAATTGCTGTCACAAGGCGAGTCACGCGGAGCCCAATCCGAAATCTTGTATGTACAATTCGCATCAAAAATGCTATACAAAATGTTCCATAACTTATAAACCGAAGAAATATGTTTCCGAGATCAGTTTCAGTTGATTAGTTTGATACATAATCAGCATAGATCTGCTTTATAATTATTATTTCAAATCTTATTTAAATCGTATTTTCTATGTATTATCACGGATGAACATTTGTAATAATTTATGTGATTAGGTTTGTGGTTTTTTTTTTTACGCTTTATATTCATAATTATTGATGACTTTTTTGTTATTAATTATAAAATGTTGCAATGAATTTTTAAATAAATTTTAAATGCTTACAGCTAAGTTATTAAATTGAACTTAATAAAATATTTTCTACTTGAATTGATCTTAGGAAACATATTCTATTGTACACAAAACATTACACATATATGTGCTCCTTAGTTTGCATACAAAATATGTATATTTTTTTAGAAATTAGTTAACTAAGTTTACACTGAGTAAATTTAGATTTCTTGTCTGCTTTTTGAATAGAGTTAGGTAATTTATAGCTGAAAATATAATATATATTTTATAGCTAAGATATTTTATAGCTTAAAATTTATGGATGTCCTCATAAATTGCAAGATCCAAATAAATATATGAAATCTATAAGGCATTGTATATTTCTCTGTTAAGTTATATTCTCTAATCTTCAACTAAAAAAAATTTAGGACTACATGTACACAGAAAAAAATATTTGATTGAATTAACTAGAATTCTGATGGAAAATGAATGATTACAAAATTCTAGTTAAATTTATAAAAAAAAAACATTTAATAATCTTTAATTAAATGTATGGTTGATAACTCTACAGAATATAAATAGAAGAGCATTTAAATGAATAAGTGAAAATGAAACGAAATAAAGATAAGTGAATACGAAATATAGTTGAACGAAATATGGTTTTATTCGGAAAGTGAGAAAAATGAGAAAAAGATCTTGAACGCGAACGAAAAGCGTATTCAAGTATTACAAGTAGCTAGACTATAAATTCTCGATCAGCTTGACACGGTGCTGCCGCTATATTTCGGTATTGTAGAACATAGATCGCGCGAATATATTAAGCAGGCCGTACACGCGAAAATCGTGTTAACCATCGCGCGATAAATTCCAGTAGCGGGCGCGGCGGGCGATCGGGGGTGTAACAGAGTGGCTGTACGATTATAAATTACCAACTCACCGACGATCTCTTTCTGCTAACGAATCGCGCGTAATTTGCTCCACCCGCCTGTGTGCCAAGCGATGTTGATACTTCTGAATAATGCAACTTGCATCGACTTGAGAGGAACAGAAACGTAATAGTGCTGTTTAGAGGAATCTGAATTACTGAGAAAATTTGTCTAACAATAAATGATATTTGAATACATTTATATAGTACCACATTGGTGATATTATTACACTGTTAAATTTGACTTTTTTGCTTTTGATATGTGAAGTATTATTTTCTCGAATATTTTTAACCACTGGACTAATTCTGAATAATGCAACTTGTATTGACTTGAGAAAATTGAAAACGTAATAATGCTGTTTGAAGGGACCTGAATTACTGAAAAAATGTGTCTAACAATAAGTTATATTTGAATACGTTTTATATTGATGTCTATGATATTATTACACTGTTCAATTTGACCTTTTTATCTTTGTCATTTGTGTGCGATACGTCTCGAACATTTTTAGCCACTGATTTGAATCTGTGTGCTCAGAAAAATTTTATTATTTCACATTTCCGAGTAAATTGGAATAATATTGATGAAAAATGACGATATTGATTATATTAAAAATGATCTTGATTAAGGAAATTTTATTTTGCCAATTTTATTTACACTATCTTAAATTACTATTTTTTTGCCTTTAAAATAAGTTTTTTGTTTCTGGACGATTTTTTATGATTAAATTACATGAGTTTGAAGTTATCACCATTTGACGTTTATTTGAAGTTGGGAAAGATTTGTGATATGGCGGAATAATAAAAATAAAACAAAAATAAAAAACAACAAAAAGCAAAATAATAATAAATTCTCGGAAATGTAATGTGATAGGTAAATTCTAAGGACAGCATTTGTTTTTAGCATAAAAAAATATTTCAGAAATGATATTTCACAAGCCAAAGATAACGAACATTGTCATTAATTATAATTCCTCGCTATTCTTTGTTTCATTATTTTATTTAAATAATATAGATAAAATGTTGTATTCCGAATATTGGAAATCTTATACTTCTTTAATTAAATTGAAAAGAAAAATGTCACATCGCTATAATTATTTCGTAGTTCTTTTTCTTTATTTAACTACAGTATAAAAAGTAAATGGTTCATAATAAATGAAAAAAATTATAAAGAGCTGGGATACTTTATCTTAAAGATTAAATGCAATTCCGAATGGTTTGCAAAACGGATGACGAAAACTACGATTTGTCATGCTTTCAACATCGTTCCACTTGGATGTGCCTCGTACATTTAACACGTTTAACAAGAGAATTAAGTAAGACGTTATGCGACAGCGTGAGAGCCGGGGGATATACGGGTGAACTCATTTATCGTCGTCATCATGTCGTTACGTTGATCCTGGCGTGTCGAATTCTTTCACGATGTACAAGCTGACTGGAACGAAAATTGATTCGTTCCGTTTAGTTTCGAGTTTTAAAGATCTAGATCAGCAGTTTCCTAAGTGGAGGATTACCTATAGGGAGGCGATAAGCGCCAGGGAAGTGGCAGAAAATATCGTTAAAACAAATTTATCAGTTTTATTGAATAAATTAAAGTTTTTCTATATTATACATATTTATTACTATCGATTAATATAAATATTATTTAATATAAATATTATTTAATATAAATATTATTTTGCATTTTATTTCGTACAGAATTGCTGGTTAAACTGTCTCTTAAAGGTCTATCCGTAGAGATGGTAAGGGTAATTTAAGAGGCTAGGTTCTGGTACTGTCGCGCGTGATTCCAATATTTGCGTCGTACTCGTCGGACTTTGGCCCGACGGGTATTGTAAGTCAATCTCGTCGAGAGTTCAATCTATCTTACGACAAGATGTCGATCGATGTCTGAAATCAGAATTCTGCGGAGCTCGTGATGTACGGCGTCTCTTCGAGGAGGGCCTCGTGATCAAATAGCCGCAAGATTAAACTTGTATCGTGATTTAACTTACTATCACGTGATACTGCTTTCTGACAAATTGTATCGATTTGCTCGAGATATTTATTTGCACCAGAAAATTATTATAGAAGAAGATAAAACAATTTTATAACGTTTTAAAAAAATTTATATAGAAGAAGATAAAAATATTCTTATTTCACACATTGTAAAAAGGGATTGATTAATATATTTAAATAATTCAAAATAATACATATTAAAACGAATTAAATTTAATTGCGTAAAATAATAGGTAAATTAACATATACTTTATACATCTATGTGTAATAATATATATATATATATGTAAAATTTAATCTACTTTATTGTATAACACTTAATAAATATTTTAATAAATATTTTAGCAATTTATTACATTGAATTTAATTTAGTCTTAATATACATTGCAGGAAATTCGATATTCTAGAATGTAATGACTACGTCTCAAGTTTGCTTCATATCCACGTACGGTTTTCATATTTACATTTCGCTTACACAGATGGTGCATTAACCCTCGCCACATGAATTATGAGAGCATCATCTCTTCCACGCGACCACAAATTAGTTTCAATTACCGTCGAGAACAGGCTTTGATATGATAACAACCAAAGCGAGTCATCGTAGTGATGCATCAAGTTACTTTTCTAAATTTCAGAAAAAAAACATATAAACGTCAACATACTTTTTAAAAAGAATTATGTATTTAAAAAAATGATAATTTTTCGTTAAAATTTTTATTTAATTGTAAAAATAAATAAAAAGAAACAGTTATGTACGGTTACGAGAAAAAATTACAGTATAGCACGAATTTAAAAATATTAATAATTTAACTCTACATAGCAAGATAAGTAATAGGTAAAAATAATTGATAAAAAAATGTAACATTAATAAAAATAGTTTAATATATCAAACTGTAAAAGGACCAATAAATCCGTATAAATATAAGTACTTTCAGAAATGTATGTCTTTCAGGAACTTTAATGCTAGTAGCTCTAAATAAGTCATAAATATCGATGATACTACCTGCACATTGTGAGAAAGCATATCTTTCACAAAATTGATCTTCACCATCAGCATCCAGCGCACGTCGAAACCACTCTCTCATATCCTTCTGAAACACGAAGCATCATCGGGGGTGCGAAACTGCAAAGCGCGAAGTCGGTATCTCTTTCTAGGACATTAACGCGCCGCTCGTGCAAGATGTAAATATCGCAATCATGGGATACAGAGAACTTAACGGGGCGGCTTTCTCGAAATACGGTACGTCGCGCGTGCGGCATCTCGACACGCTCGAACAGTCGGTGCGCTGGAGATTCGCGGACACGCGGAGCAACATAAATGCATTATTCAGAGAGAGGCGCTACGAGACGCGGCACGGGGTGGCAGTGTACACACACTCTACTGCGTTTACGTTACTTCCAGGAGATTAAACTTGCATGCGGCGCGCGAGCGAGCTATGAAGTATAGTCGCAGACGGCATAGCCGACATGCGACTTGCGCTCGGACAATGCACCGGACCGGTTTCGGATGTTGCTTCGCACCCCCTTTTTCATTTCAACTTACCCCCCCATTCTCTCCCAGGGGAGAGAAAGGGCAAATTTCGATTTTATTACGTATCGAGAGCGCGCATGCATTTTATTGGAAAACAAAGGAAATTGTGTACTCATGGAGCTTTTTCGTTTTTACAAAATGAAAAAAATGGAGTAAAAGGATAAATTCAGTGAATATATATATATATATATATATATATATATATATATATATACACACACACACACACACACACGCAAAACACGATAAATTTAACGTGTGATAACAAGATGAGTTTACGATAAAAAGTACACAAGAAGGATATGCGACGAGCTGATAATATCTAAGGAAAGCTTAAACCTAATTATATGAGACGATATAATGTTTACGGTTATCCACGATGTTATCCCTCGCTGTAGTTTCCAATTTCGCATCGGATGTTAAATTTCCACATGTATATTCTGCGAACGTGGTGCAAACGAACTTCGCTTTGTTTCGGAAACCGATACAGCGGCCGGTAGCACAGCACGTCCCCTTTAACCCATTAACCCAAATAATTGGCGATTCGCCAGGATCGACCAGGACGCGCATTCGGGCCTGATGTATTGCTCGAAACCGCGTTAACTTCGCCGCTTAAGACCAATCCTACTCCGCAACAGCAATTCCATTAAGTACAATTGTAAGCGTAAGCGATTATCCGCTCGATCGTTGACATCTTAACGTCGCGCTCGGATATACATAGCACATATTTCGCCCGCAATTTGCAGTCAGCACAGATACTATGTATCTTGATGCATTGCATCATTATGTGTGAAACAGATAGGAAATTTCATTTCGTTTCTTTTTATTAATATCTGTCTTCAATAACGTTGTTTAATATAAAAAAAAACTTTTGAAAATTATTATTTTATATAAATTCTTAATATTGAATATAATTTTGCTCTCGGAAATTTTCCATCACGTCATAGTTTTCAGATATTTCAGATTAAAGTGTGAAGTAGTAAAGAGGGTTATTTTAATATAATTTATCATGCTACAGTTGTGCAGTATATGACGTGTTAAAAAAGTTTTACCCTATTCAAAACTAAGTTAAAACTATCAATCCTTAAAGGAAACTCATTATGAAGATTAAGATTAATAAAATTTTCATAAATAAAGATTAGATCTATTAGGAAGCTTGTTATATTAAGAAACACATGCAATCAAATAAATACACGCAATACGTCAACGTTAAATTCATTGTATACATATATACATATATTGTAATTATTATTTTTAATACCAGATTTACATTTAATAATATTCATTTGTTATAAATTTTTGTAAAAATTGGAATTGAAAAATTTTTAAATTTTAATATTTACCGGGCATTTATTTTTTTGCTTCAAATGTTTGTAATTACATATTTGTTGTTTATTATTTGTTAACATTTATTAATTTCACATTTGAGTAATTTATATTTAATCTTCAGTAAAAAAATTGAAAACTCTAAAGTTGAATAAATAATCAGTAAATATAAATGTTGGTAAATTTTAACAAATTATAAACAACAAATAAATAACTGTAAACAATCAGAATGCTATGGCAAAAAAAATATGCGGTAAATATTAAAATTAAAAGGTTTTCTTCAATTTTTGTATTTATGACTTTTTTGAATGATGTAGATGTAGTTAGATTAAATATTTAATGATCACAAAGTCTTACTATAAGCTTAATCTTTATAACAAATTCCTTTTGAGCATCGAAAAAATTCTACCAGTTCTATATTTAATTTTAAATGGGACAAGACTTTTCCATCACGTCATATAGCTTGTAGCATGTTAAGCTCTTTATATGTATATACATAGTGTATACATATGTATATGTACATATACGTTAAAATAATCTTTTTTTTTCGTGTTAATCTGAAATTTCTTAAAATTGCATCTAATAAAGCATTTAAGAGACTAGAATTGTATATATTTAACATAAAAATAATAATTATTTAAGGAGTATATTATAATAAATTTTTAAAAAGTTACTTTTTTGCCGTATATTCAAATATTTACATATTTTATTAAAATTTTATACTTAGATTTTATAATATATTCGCGTTATTTTGCAATTATTTCAGGAAAAAATTATATAGAATTAAGATTTTGAATAAAAAAAAAATCATGTCAAGTTAAGAATGCATATCATAAATATGTGTTAGTTTCTATTCAAGAGAATATTGCAGGAGAATCACGCCAATTAACTGAGACTCGATCTGAAACGCGAGAGCGACGTTGACGGGGAACGACGAATTCGCGTTTGGAATGATTTATCGTTCATCCGGGTATATCGGGACGTGCTACACGTGCGAGTCACGATTACACGTGTGCGTGGATGTCCGCTACGAATCCATATATATACGGAGAGTCGTTAAACGGATGGTAGTGATGGTGTTTGTGCGCTGGTAAGATGAGGAGCCGGTTTCTCGTCTTGACGTCGCGACGAGGGTTGAGAGAGGGCGGACGTAATAGCGACAGTGATGACGAAGTAATGGAGCCAAGGCTCGCGGAGGATTCATGGAGATCTCATCGTCGGGGCATGCATGGGCTCGATTCCACCCCGGTACCTCAGATCACGAATGCATCAAAGTCGTTTTGCATTCCGGTCGAATCGGATCAATATTCGTTCTTCGTTCACAGGGTGATCTAAAAGAAACAAAGTATTTCAGATATTGCATATAATATTTTTTTTTGCAATGTTAACTTTTATAGATTATCTAGACTGGAATAATGTCTATTTATGTGATGGTGTATTTTATTTAGATATACCGCTTATTTTAGTCATTTATTAAAACGAATATAATTCAAGCTATGCAAATGATTTATTTATCGAATGAAATATCGGAGATTGATAAAGCAACAGCTATTTTTTTATTCCGAAGTTAAACGTTTACGTAATTTGATAATTTGATTAATTACATGTAGCTAAATATGTAGCTTCGAAACGTATGTTGTTAGTTGTATAAATATTTTATGTTATGGCGAAACTGACTCTCATTTTGTATTCTGATCAATTTGACAATTGTCGCTGTTTCATCCATAAATAATCAAAAGATCATCTAATTATAAAATTAGATGAATAATTTGTTTAGAAAAGGATTATAGAAAATATACTAGGAGACTTATCTCTCAATGTAGATACGGAATCACAGACAATATTGTTGAATTCAAGACATAAAATTAATCATCTGGAGAGACAAAGATGAAGAGAGAATAAAAAAATTTTTCAAAGTTAACATAAAAGTTTTATAATATTTTACTATTAAAACAATTTTTTCTTATAAAAATTGTTAAAAAATATTTCTGTTCCTTTAAATATATAGAATTGTAATATATATTATCTAATATACTAAGTGTAGAAAATAAAATAAAAATATATGTAAAATACAATTTTAAGTAAAACTTTAAGCTTAATTAAATAATTTCTTAGTGATAAGTTTTTAAAATTATTTTGTATTATATATAATTTATTAGTAAAAAGTTTAGCTTAATATTTATTTTAGAAAAGTTATAAATGTTTTGTGAAATTTTATATTTATCAGACTAGTTGAGTTAATTAAGAAACTTAGGTTCTCTAAAAAATTTATTAGAATTTATGATCTCTCTTTTTAGAAGTTAAATACCACATTAATATAAGACAAAGTCCTTTTAATATAAGACAAAGTCCTTCTTGCGCAAAGCTGCTTCATTATTTTCTCTCTTTTACTCTATCTCTCTTTCTCTCTATCTCTCTTTCTCTCTTCCGCTCACGAATTAGTAGGATGAATTTTCCTGCAGTGAAAATTTGCCACGAAACCTTAATAAGACTAGTTTCGGAATCCTTTATTCTCTACGGAGTTTGCCCTTCCATTTTCCTTTCTTCATCATCGTCTACTTGCGTTTTTCGACGATGCGATGGATGAATCACCCCTCGACTACCTCGCCTCCGATTCCCCCGAAAACTTCGTTCCGCCTTTAGCAGTGGCGTTCCGGGTATAAGCGTTATTCCCCCAGCTCGTAACTCGATAACTCGATAACTCGCCTGTTATCCGCAAGGTGCCGAGTAAATTTAAGAGGCCGCTTAAAATTCTACGCCTCCCGCCAATGAGGTTCCCTCGAGCCGATATAGATAGAGCTCGACCGATTCGGACCGTTAGTTATCTTACGAAAAGGTTCTTTACAACGCGTATGAGCGAGAATTTTTCCCTCCTCTAATTTGAGACTAACAGAGATTACTAAAAAATGTTTTGTCATTTATTTCTTTTCTATTTGATTTGTTATGAACTAAACAGTTAAAATATGAAAAAATAAGAAAAAAAAGACGATC
>NW_017259281.1:1646876-1655728 GCF_001594045.1 Atta colombica | reverse complement strand
ACACACACACACACACACACACACACACACACACACACACACGCACGCACACGCACACGCACACGCACACATTAAGAAGTAATCAATTCGAAACTGAGTGAAATGCGCTTGCGGCTAAGGAAAATACGAATTGTCGAAAAGCAATTCCTTCACAGATCTGACTCGGCAGTCTATAACTCCGCGAGTCGCGCTTGTCGGATTCGATGTAGCGGCAAAGCGATTCCTCGACAAGGAGAGCTAGCGAAAAGAAAACGGCGCCACGACGCTAGTAGACGCTGTAAATCACCGTCGAGGATTTATCGATCGCCGAGATGGCTCGTTCGGATCGTTGTCTCGCGACACTTATACGGGGTGTCTCTTTTATTACAAGTTTTTTCGATCTCGATCAATTTTTCTCAACAAAGATGTCTAGACAGCTTTCTAAATAATTAATGATTGGAAATAAGAGATTTTTTTGGAGAATTCTGAATTTAAGAAAATAATAACGCGATACTTTTTAAAATAAATTTCAAGTCAACGTTTTAATATTGTTTTAATAAAAAAGTTTAATTTGGAATTATTTCATTTTAGCTGCTAAATTTAGGATTTTATTTGTATGTTTAGTAAAGCTTTTTTGTAAATTTATAAATCAATTTTTTTACTATTTTCTATGAACAATATATTGATAAAACATCCATTTACAGTGCAAATAGCATTATGGATGTACAATTTATTGGAATTAATGTCGATGATAACAATCGAAGAGGTAATCAAATGGAAGAGCCGTACCTGGCATTTATTATAACATTTTAAGATATCAAATTTGAAGGTTCGGTTGATGGCCTGGCTAATGCAATTTAACGTATTGACGCATATTTATATGTGCATGCAATTTCATCAAACCAGCGTTGCACAAGTAAATTGATAGTTGCACGCGATGGAATATAATAATTCATTTCCAAGTCGTATTTAACTTTTATTAAATATCCTGTAACAAGCCTGGATATTAAATGAGAAACGAAAAGATAATTAAAACAAATTTTTTTTAACAAAACATTATTTGTATATTATTAAACACACACACGCGTATTTTACACATTTATAAAAATATCTAAAAGAACGTAAAAAATTACAAAGACGTTACTGAAGATAGATATAAATTAAAATTAAATTATGTGAATAAGATATATTAATAACATTCGAATAAGATTACTTCAAAAATGGGACATAATTTTTGAGTTATTGCATGAATAATTAATAAATATTATTCTATCAGATATTAAAATTGAACTAACTGATTTTTATTAAAAAAATCATCATAATTGTCTCAAAAAGATGATTTCTGAAAAAAAATTGTCAATATCGTTATAATTCAAAAAGGGCGATTTTTAAAAGTTTTATGAAACAGAAATGACAAAATAACATTTTATTATGTTAAGAATATATTCTTTTTATCGATATTATTTACGAAGTAATCAAATAATAGTTCTTTCTTCTTTTCTAAATTTAATTTTTTGAGTTGTTATTTTTTTAAATAGAATAATTTAATTAAATAGAGTAATTATAAAGTATAATTTTGCTATACATTGTAACTCATAAAACAAGTCGATAAAATGACACCGATCGAATAATGGTAAAGAGCTTACTATAGAATAACATTTGTTTACTTTTTTGATATGAGTCTTCGGCGATTGGAAACTTTACATGTCGCCTCGATATACTTAAATTGATTTAAGAGACATCGGTGGTGAATCGCTCGGTAGTTCTCCATTGGTCGATAATAACGCCTCGAAAAACGCCGAAGGCAATATAATAAATCGAAAATCTACTTGATATAAATGTGTTTGTGTGCTAGCCACGCACACAGACAAACGCATTCGTCCACTCTCAACGATGAAAACGTTTAACTGCATTCCAATAAATAACTTTTATGTGAACTGCGGCGTAGTTTTCTCGCAAAGATTTAAGAACGGTAGTAGTTTAGGAGACAAGTTCTGGGGTGATTCGCTCCGTGAGCTTCCTAATTTTTATTTCCGCCATGATGTCATGGTTTCTCTCACTCTCTTGTGAGCATCCCTTGAACGTCACGGAAGTCGTTACGGTTGCGCGAGGGTGACATTTGTGTTCCGTGACGATGACCACGTTTTTTTTTCTACCATGTTGATTTTGATATACGAGATGTATACTTATTATCACCCCATCGATTATAATAATCGATATTAATAACTGAATGTAATTTTAGTAATAAAAATACGTCAAAATATGTCGTATTTTTTGTGTGAGACAAAAAATTTTTTTTTTCATAAATTTTAAATTAATTCTAACAGAAGAGATTATAATAGTCATTTTTGTTATTCTTATTATATTCTTGTTATTTTCTTTGAAAAATAAAATGTTACGTAAAAAATGTTTTCTCAAAAAACACTCTTCCAACAATTCGTTTACCGCGCTTACAGGTTCTCGCGGTATTGTCGAAATGAAAACTTGGCTGTAGTGTAAATAACGCCGCGAGGACGATTGATTGAAGGGAGTGATGGTCAGTTTCGTTTTAGTTTCGCGAATGATGGTTAGATTTCGATAAACGAATCGGGAACGACCGACCGTTTGTCACATGGAGCTGGCTATTTGAGAGAATGTCGCGAATACTTTTTTTTATAGTACTATTGGTTGATTGTAACATTGATTAGAACATTAAAAACATTTAGAAAGACACTAAAAATGTAATGCACCTACATAATTAAGATTTGTCATTATTATTTAAAAAATTAACTTTTATAAATTTTATTATAAATCACAAATTTTTTAAGGACTACAAATTCTAGCTGTATATTTAATTTTGAATGCAGGAATATCCAAGATATTAAATATAAATTACATAAATAATAACTTTTAATGTGTGTGTTAAAATAATTCTTTTTATAATCTTTTACAATCTTTTTTAAAATTTCTTAAAATTATAACTTGATAAATTATTTTGAAAATTAAATTTATGTATAAAAATTATTAAATGTCTTTTTTGGATTTTAATGAAGCTATTTTTGTTGAATTACGTTATTATTTGACTTTTAGATTCTAAATTTGCAAGAGAATAGTAAAAACCCGATTTTCGTGGTTACGAACGTCGCGCGATTCTACCATTCGATTAATTATTCGCATTCGTAATTTGATATTCCGCGCGCGCGACCCAATATTCGTGCATAGCCGCGAAATAACGACCGAATGGTTTCCAAACGCCGCGAACAATAAACCGGATTAATGTCGCTCCATTCTTGCGGCAATTAATATACTAGTTTTGTCGCAGATATAACACAGAGATGTTAGTAATATGAAAACAATTAGTTAAGAGGTCAATCGTATGGTTGATCGAATATTTCATAACTTTGTCTCAATTATGAAATGGAAATCCAAATATAAATCAATTAGTGATGGCAAAATAGTACAACAGTATCATAGTTAATTGACTAATTCGAAATCGAATTACACAGAAAACAGTTCTAAGAACTCTATTCTTTTTAATCAAAACTTCCGTCGTGCAATTATAAAATACAACAAATTTAAAGCTCTTCGTATCGATTTTGTTTCTGATTGTTATTTAAATATTTAATAAAAACACTAGATGTGAATAAGGCATTAATTCCGAATCACTTTTTATTTAAATAATTATAGTTATAATTATATTTTCCATTAAATGATACACATATGACAGACATATCACAAGATTCTTTAGCATTTGTTTTCTGTTTTTCAAGTATCAATTGAATTTAATTTACTAAGAACAGTGCACACATTTTATTAATGTCGTTAATTAATTAAATATGCAAATTAATTGATGCATGTATCTTTAAAAATTCATTCAAAATGTAATATCATAAGAATTACCTTATGGTTTTTATAGTAAATAAATAGCATTAGATAGAATGGAAAAATCAGATTTCAAGAAAGATCAACGTTATGCTCAGATAAGATTAAATGTGTTCGCGGGTATGATTTAATCACTATATTGTTACTATACTTTTATTGCATAAATTTATTATAAAAATGTTTATTAACTTGTGCCATTTTAGAAATGATGCCCGAAAAGATTTATTTATTTTAAGTCAAAATAGAATATAAAATAGTATACCTGTTTATGTGCAAAAAATGTTATTATTCATAATTTAAATGTTTTTTTATTATTAAATGTTTAATTTTTATTAATTTTTTAAAATTATGATTGATTTTTAACTGTCATTAATTTTAAATAAACTTGAATGTATTAAAATTGCATCATGATCCATTGATCCATAATTAAATCCTATAATTAGATGTGGATCATCAATTATAATTTTATTATATATATTACGATATGTATGCGCAAATCATTTTTATTATTCTTATGGGATATAATAACGCCATCAAAAAGGATAAAGCATTTGGTGAATTGATTCGCAATTAGTACATGGGATTTAATTGTCATTATTTTACTTAATTCAAATTAAAACATGTAAAACGGTAATGAAATGGTATAAAATCATCCATAACATAATCTTTATGATTAAACATAATTATTAAATATTTTATTAATTTAATATTGTTTTGGATAAAAATATTTCATGGTTTTCTTTATAAGATTCTTCTAGAGATAATACATTAGAAAATACATTAGAATAGTTTTTAATTATTATTAATTAATAAACTAGTTTAGTTATAATTTTGATTTTAGAAAAGAGAAAAAAAAGAAACCGTATCGCTTATATTTTTTTAATTTTAAAATTAGATTTTGCTTAATTTTTATTTATTAAATTTTTTATTAATTCTGGATTTTATTTTTTTCTTTTCCAGATGATTTAATAATTTTATCCAGTAGTGCGTAGAAAATTGATAAATTCTGTGGTGAAGATTGGCGATTTTCGGTAAGTAGTAACATTTCTATATAATTGTATAAATCAAAGGAATTAAAATGTTTTTAAAAAATAATATAAAATCGAATAAAGAAACACAAAACCATTTTTTTATTTAAACAAGTAATTTAAATTAATAATATGGAGCATAATATTTAAGTAAGAAGGCGAGATTCAAAGACTTATTCAAAAAACGTTATTCATAAATAACTTTTTGTTTAATCTGTTATTTATCAAATGAGATTGAGATTTGCCCTTCTTCCCTTTGACTCCCCCGTCAGACCCCATTATTGTTTTCCGGCTGTGGACATGGCGGAGGAAAAGCAGACGTCTATTCGTGAGAAGCGGACGAAACATTTGGCCGAGGAAATTTAATTTCTAAGCTTTAGCTCTCTGCACTTTCGCTTAGCGCTAATTCTTCGCCCTTTGTAATTCGATAAAAATCGACAGTCCCCTGTCACGCCTTCTCTTAGTCTCTGTATCAGTGAGCAAAAAAATGAAGGCGAAAAGGCGACGATAACGTTCGCCAGTCCCTTTTCTACGCTGATTGGAAATGTTTGTCTCCGAATCGATCTATGATCCAAGTCTGCTCACACCAGCCTCCTTCTATCGTCCATGCCTTCAGCAACTGGAATTTTCCTCGTACCGCGAAAAGCTCTTTCCTACCATGAACGTTTCGATCCTAGGAGCACACATACAGCTTGCCAATTCTCTCTTCCTCTCACTCTTTCATTTATTGGCGGTTTCTGCTGAAAGCCCAAATCGAAGGAAAGAAAAAAGTGGGAGGAGATGAGAAAGAGCACAGAAAGATTACGGATGTTTGAAACTTATTTGTGTAAGGTTCTCAAAAGCCGCAGGCGCGCTATTAATTGAATGAAATGACCATCAATGTCGTCTTCATCCTGACGTTGTTTTTGAATTTTTTTGCATTTCAAGTTTTTACAAACTTCTTTCTCGTTTGTTCTGAGCTCTTGATTTAGTGTATTGCATTCTATTATAAAGAAACTATTCATAAAAGAAAAATTTTTTTTCTATTTATATGTAAGAAAACGTGATATATAAAAATTAATTTTTTCTACGTTGTTCTTTTAAAAAAACTTCCTCTCCTTCTCTCTCTTTCTCTCTCTCTCTCTCTCTCTCTCTCTCTCTCTCTCTGTTTCTCTCTGTTTCTCTTTCTATCTCTCTGTTTCACTTTTTATCTTTATTCGTTATTTACAAACAATTTGTAAACGTTTAATTTGGAATTATTACATGAATAATAAAATTAATACATTGAATCAAATCTACATTTAATTATATGAATTTAATACTCTCCTTTTAAATTGGGCAATTGTGCATCCTATAAAACGTTTTTAAGGATGAAAGAAAACCAAAAGAAAATAACGATCTAGATTTCTGTGTGATCCTCTTCCAAACCAGCAAAGCTAGAAGATGTGGAACACATCGAACAAGACAAACGATCCGGAAGAATGCATTCGTTTTCACGCGAGATGGGAAGCGCTAGAATTTTCATCAAAAGCACTGTTTGCAAATAACGAATAAAGATAAAAAGTAAAACAGAGAGAGAGAGAGAGAGAGAGAGAGAGAGAGGGGGGGGGGAGGGAAGGAAAAGAGGATGTTTTTTAAAAGGACGACGTAGGAAAAAATTAATTTTTCCGCGTGTGACATTCTTTGAGACAGCTTAGCAAGAATTCCGTGGCGCAGTTACCTCCGGCAAGGCCTTTGCATTTTTCCCTTCCTCTTTCCCTTCCTTCTACCATTTTTCTGCAATCCCCTTTACACTGCTGTTTTTCCTTAATGATCCGAAGGGGTCATCCCTTCTCGCCCTCGGGCCGACTAATGTCTTTGTCATGTTGACTGTCGACAAATCGCCCTTTGAAGCGAGCTTTCCTCTTATTCTTCTCATGTCACCCTTCGTATCTTCCCCATGCATCTTCCACTCTCATTTCCCCTTTGCACGTCATTTCTTTTTAGAGTGCCCGAAACTAGGCTTTTTCATATAAAACGAGAGGGGAAACAGAAGACATATAAGATGAAGGTAGAAAAAGAAGAACTGGTATCATGCGCATCCGCCGCGAAAAGTCTCCACCCTTATTTCCAGAAGGCAGCAAGCAGGAAATCAGCAGCGGGCGAATGGCTAGAATCAGATTCTACCAAACCTTCCTTCTTTTTTTTCTTTTTCTTTTCCGGGGCGGAGTGTTTAAAGCCCGTGAAATGGGCCGATTCTCTCTCTCTCTCTCTCTCTCTCTCTCTCCTACTTGTTTCTCTTACTCTAGTTCGTTGATTTTCTTGCTCTCTCCCTTTCGCTTTCGCTCACCCTGCAAACTGAACTTGGATGCAGGGGATGCTTCTCGCTAATGGCTAGTAGTTTCTCCCGAGGCTCCAAGGTTTTTTTGGGGTACCGAACTTGCGGTTGCCAAAAATTTTAATTGCGCCGTGGGCTAGAACCTCGCCCTTTATCTCGTGCGCGCATTACTGTTTAAATCGAGATGTTTTACTACAATTTCTACTTTTCTTCCAAATTATTGACTGTGGAAGAAAAATATTATAGAAAAAGATACGCTCTTGTCTCTCTCCCCCTTCTTTCTCTCATTCCCTTCATAGTGCTGAAACGTGAAATCACGAATGCTTCTAAAATTCTGAACATCGCTTTTAAAATATTGCCGAAATTTCAAAAATTCTTTAAATTCTTACAATACTTAAAAATGAAAAATATTTTTGATTTTTAACCCTATCTATGTATTTTTAAATGTATTTTTAAATTTTTTATTAGAGATGCATCGAATATCTGGAAAACATTGCTAGATATCTGATTTCTGGCAATCCTTCCTGGATATCCGATGCATCTTTACTTTTTACATTTGGTTAGAGTGAAAATACGAAAATGATTATAAGAAAATAAAATATCTGAACTAACGTAATATAAAGAAAAATTAGATACCATCGGTCAAGACTGATATCTATCATCAAGGTGTTGAGAAATATTAGTTTCTGTCCATTAGAACACAGTATCGTTTCAATTACATAGACGTTCTTCCTAATTACACTCAGGAAGGTCCGAATCGCAGGTTCAATGACCTCAGAATTTCGTATCGGATACGCGGATATTGTTCTGAAATAATGCCTGCCTCTTCAATCCATCTCCGCGGCGGCCATGATCGATTGTGTTTAAGCCGGGTGAAGGAAAGAGATGTGGATAATACCGCGCGCCGTTCTTAAATTGCGATTTATTTCGAACTTTTATAAAACAACGATTTGTGCTTTGGATCTAGTTTCTTTCTCATATTTTCTTTTCATTTGTCAACCATTACTTATAATTTTGAAGTTACAATGTAGGAACTTATTTCTTTCGATGTAGATTTGTTATTTGAACAGATTTTATTATCATATATTATTTATACTTTATTTCTTTCATATGTATCTACACACACACACACACACACACACGCGCGCGCGCGCACGCACACACACACACACGCGCGCGCGCACGCACACACACACACACGCGCGCGCGCACGCACACACACACACACACACACACACACACACACACACACATATATAAAATATTTACATTTTCCAATTTGTGTATAAATATTTTCCCAAATAGTTATTAATAAAGTTTCACACATTGGAGGATCTGAATTTTAACAAAAATTGTTTTATAAATTAATTTTAGTCTGACAAGTCAAAAAATAAGCACCGTTTGTTTAGATTCCGCTTTACGCGTTTATGTAGGATAGAATGGAGAAAACATGAAATCCCGATAACAACGATGTCCAATTAGTTAAAAGTTGATCGTATTTATTTTTGGAATACTTTTATCAGAGATATCTTCATTTTTGTTTCGCCAAAATAATATTATTCAAGCCATTTTTTATGTTTAGGTAATTCAATTTCATGGAAATGTATTTGCATTTTTCTTTATTATGTTTTTCAAATTTAAATCATTAATGACTCATTATCCTAAAAAAATATCTAGTATTTTTTCAT
>NW_017259281.1:1643026-1646776 GCF_001594045.1 Atta colombica | reverse complement strand
TAATAAAATCAAGTTAAATAAAATGAAATATATTTATTTTTAAAAGAATAATTTTAACAGACTATTATATTACAAAATTTAATATTCTTTCACTAAAGCAGTAAGTGTACAAACGATCCAACGTTGTTGTGTTTTAATCAAGAACAATCTTATTATATATAAATATAATTTATTAAATTGTAGCTACTAAATCCTTGATGTGAATCATATTATAAATTTTATTTAATAATAATATATCTCGATGAATGATTTAAGAACAAAAAGGTTCATATATTTTTCTGATTGACCATAGTCAGCATGCAGATCATAGGAAACGTTTGATCGGTTGTAGAACTGTTCCGAAAGGGAAAAATTGCGGCAGATATTCCAGTCATGCATATACTATGCGCATCGATCGGATTGTGAATAGAAACGCCGTGGCTAAATCGCCAGTCGAGCAAAAATAGCGATCGGGTATGAAATACTTTTGCCATTACTATCGCGCGACATAGACATCGCCAGGTGTATAATAGAGAAAGCAACGAAATATCGGAATACTGGAATGAAACGAGATGTGGAATAAATATTCCACGCGAAGAGTTACAGCTACTGGGCTTGTAATCCCTAACGAACCGAAAATATCCATATTTCCGACCGATCGACAAAGCGTCGAAACGTCGCTTCCTCCATTAGCGAATCGAACCGATCGAATATCGCAAAAGTCGAATACCAGAGACCGACGATTGAAGCGTGAACAACGTTGTCGAAGCCGGAACAACGATGTAATCGACTAGAAGGTAGAATCTCCGTTATCGGAAGCTCCATTATTTGAATGTCCAACTATTTCAATATTCCGTGTTCTGTTATCCGAATGGAATAACTACATGTAGACTATCTTCTTTCCTGTTAAAATATAGGAATTCACACAATATTTATTTTCGATATAAAGATACGTTTTTAGTTTTACTATTTGAAAAAAAAAATTAGAATAATTTTAAGCTTTAAAATGATTTTATTATAAAAAAGTAAAAAAATGACGTTATGATATTAAGAACATAATGAAGAACATAAAGAAAATACGATATATTAAAGATACTAAGAGACTACTCAAGCTGTAATCATTTTTCATAATGATTTTTCAAAATCAAACAAAATTGTCATCTAAAACTTTCTGCTGAGACATTTAATTTGAGAGATATGGTAAAATGTTGAATATTTTAATTTATCCATCCTATATATTTTTTGCGACTATGTATGTATTTTTTATAACTATTTAACCACAATTATTTAAAAAGTAACATAATTTTTGTTAAAAGAATGTTATGACAACTGCGAATCATTTGTAAATTGTTATTGATATATTTGTGAAAAAACATAGAACATTAGAAAATTTTTAATTTTAATATATTTATAATTTTTAGTCAAACACTAGAAATAATTTATGGAATTTATGTTATAAATTCCATAATTATGGAAGATCTCATACACTAGAGTCCAACTGAAATTTTTACCGAAACTAAAAATGAACACTCATTACGTGTCAGTTTCGACTGAAACTATATAACTCTTCATAAATATTAATTTTAATATGTGTAATTATTGTTTCAATAATTAAATTATGATGTTTATAAAGAAGAAATACTTATATTCTTTGGCCAAAATTAACACATATAACCGAAATTTAATTATTGTTTCAATAAATTATGATATTTATGAAGAAAAAATATATGATATATGAGTATGTCTATACATATGATCTTTATGGGATTGCTATTTTAATTTTGATTTCGAATTTTGATTGAAATTGATATGTAGCCGAGTGTTTTGATTCAGTTTCGGCAAAAGTTTCAGTCCGACTCTATCATACACGTATACATATAAATACAAAAATACATTATCTTTAAGATATCGTTAAGATTTTTTATTAAAAATTTTTTTTAATCCTTTTAATTTTCAATTTTCTAGATTTAGAATTAAAACTATTTAATTCTAAAAGTAGTAAGATCATGCGTTAATTAATATTTTCAATTATATAAAAAATTAATTGAAAAGAAATTGTTGATTTACGATTAAAATTTCATTTCGTAATGACATAGATAGATTTACAAAATATAAATTTTATGTTGTGACATCGTGAATCTGTCAGAATGCAAAATGAAGTGAGAGCTAGATAAATAATCTGATTTCTTCTTTCACATTCAAGACACATAATATGGTGAAAAACACGAAAAGGTAACTAAACTGTAATCCCTTGGCAGAGATGTACTTCTCGCCGACCGAGAACACGGAAAATTGTGTGTTACATAACAGAGATAGGTATACCTATGGTGTCGTGGTCACACACGGGATTACCCGTCGTTTGACTTGTCGAGCGATGCAAATCCCACGGAGAACGAGCATATGTCGAGTTGTATTCGACAGTATTTAGCCATTCAGTGCGAATGCAGCTTTACGACTTCGCAATAATAATTCGAACATCAATTATATCATTATCGAAATATTGCATTTGTGTTTATTGATAAGCTGTCAAAAATTTGTCAGTTTTTTGTTAACTTTGTTTCCAATATAAAAAATTTTTATTGATTGAATGTAGAAAGGTGAAAGATGGAGAGAGAAAGAGAGAGAGAGAGAGAGAGAGAGAGAGAGAGAAAACTTATATAATTAAATAAATTGAAACTAAGAAAAAAAAGAGGAGGATGAAAGGGGTTGATATCGCAATGAATTTGGAAAATGGTAAATGGAAAGGAGGGTCCTCTCTAAAGGTCGTGCTGTGCACTCGTCTGGCTCCCGAATTTAGAAATACCACTTAAAGGTCATCGATATTCCATGGCAGTTCCACAGCTAAAACGACGTGAAAAATTCACGACATGACACGTGAATTGCCAATGCGTTTCGCTACGCAGTTACTAAGTGCCTCATGAAAGATAAATATTTATAATCGTGTTGAAATAAGGGCTTTTCAAAACCTACAAATGGATTGAATAATCTTAAATAGTCGAGTCGAATCAAGTCGACAAGCGTTGAGTTCATTACATGCTAGATTCATGCAAAAGATTTGTTATTTTTCTGTTAAGTTCTGTTTTAAATTTATATTAGCAGTACTAAGTTTTTTCAAAAGAAGATTCAAGAAATTTTTTTTTAGACGGAAAAAGTATATCGAAGCTAAAGATTTTTAAAGAACAAAAACTCTATATTCACATATTCTCTTATACAATTTATACAGTGTAATATTTAGTAAAATTAAAACTAATTTATTTTTACGAAATGAAATAGAGCTTTTATCTACAATTTAATACGTACTTGAGTTTATAGCCAAGTGGTAGTTGTTGCATACGATCATAATTTCTCAGATTCTGACGTTGAATCTGATGCCTTTAATGACTAACGCACTAATTACGTCGCGTTCGACATCAGTTGCGCGATATATCGCGCGTCGCAATTAGCGAGACGGATCGTTTCTCTCGCGATATTATCCTGGCATTGCATAATGCAAACCGATTAATAATCACTAGGCATTATTGATTGTCATCGTCAATATATTAAGCTGCGTGCTTTACTAAATCTTTTTATTAAAATTTGTATATATTTTGTAATTCGTAAGCTGAGTATAAGCATAGCAAGATGCATTTTACGCGATAACATTTTGAAAACGACGAAAATCGAACAAGCGAGAGAACGTAAATTTTAACGTTCTCGCACACATTATGAAATATAAAGTATTGCATTTTTTATAATAAATTCTTTAATGCTCAATTAATACATATATATATG
>NW_017259281.1:1642123-1642926 GCF_001594045.1 Atta colombica | reverse complement strand
TATATATATATATATATATGTTTAAGCAAAATTTAATTTGTAGGTATATGTAATTAAAAAATTATTAATGCAGTAATCTGTGCATAATTCGCTAAATTATATGTACATATAGTGTACGTTTATATATATATATATATATATGTGTATATATATGCAATTTATGTATTTATGTACACATAATGTGTGTTTGTCTACGATTACGTACAGTACAATTATTCATACATACATATAATACTTCAATTTTATTGAATTTCAAAATAATGGAATCTTTGCATACCGTTATATATCAATGATTTTTTTCCGAAGAAATTGGTTAATAAAATATAAAATCTATGATGAGAAATTTATGAAATCCAACTACTATAAAATATTGTAAAATGTCGAGAGAGATTGAGCATGCACATCAAAGGAAGAGGTTCGTTCCAAGCTCTTCACTAAATCACACTCACATTTTATAGATTACATGTAGTATTTAAACAATTTACAAAGCGACACACATTGTTCTGCCATCGCGTTTATTCTGCTATTGAACTTTCATTCGCTTTGGCTTCATTTAATTGACAAATATAGGTCTTTCGTACGCACTTGTAATGCATTTCATTGCAGTCTGGTTGATTGCACAGCAAAGAAGCGAAATAAATATAATGAAACATCGCATGAGTAGTAAAGTAATTTAATTTTTATAATTAATATATACAAATCGTTTTTGATTCAATTTTATGAAATAATTAAAAAGTTCGAAGTCTTTGTCCGCATAATTGTTTACCTTGCATCGTCATATTATTTTATATATATATATATAT
>NW_017259281.1:1641426-1641950 GCF_001594045.1 Atta colombica | reverse complement strand
TATATATATATATATTCCTATCGTCCACGATTCATTTGAATGACGACTCTTTTAGTTCTCCTTCTTTTTTTCCCAGTGGAACAACAGTTTCAAATTTTCAGGATGTGCATTCGCACGCTAGACGAGGTGGAGTTTCAGAGCATATGACCTATTCTTTTTTCCTCTCTTCTTTTTTTCGTTCTTCTTTTTTTATAGCATTGCTTGTCGCAAACTCGATTTGCAACCTCGGCAATCGCTGATGATGAACTCAACAATATGTGGGTTGGCACGCAATACAGTTATAACATCTCACATCCATTTAAAAAAAAATTAGACATTAACTTTTATGAGCCATAATTTGCATCTCAAACTACTATGATTGTTACCGATAAATCTCTGATTATAGATAAAAGTAATAAATGTTATAGTAATATTATAGTAATATATTACTTCTGCTCATAGCAAAAATTAATCCAAAATCATTTAAAAATTATGTGTTATATAATAATTTTATTATCATTTTAAATTAAATATATATGCATGTG
>NW_017259281.1:1637781-1641319 GCF_001594045.1 Atta colombica | reverse complement strand
ATATACATATATACATATGTATTATAACATCTAATGCATCTTATACACTTACATATAATATATTTTTAATCTTTAGGATGCTTATTGTGGCAAATCCGAGATTCTTTTACTTTGCTATATTACAACATTTTTATTAATGAATTTTATTAATGATATTTATTTGTTACTATTATATTCCTCGATTGTTTAAAAAATAATTTATTTTATATATATAATATGTTGATTTTTTTATGCGATATTTTTCACAATACCCGATGTAATAAGTACGTGACAAACCGATATAGAGTGGGTTGAGAAAGGGACGTGATACAGTTATGTATATGCATGCGCGCGTGCGTATGTGTGTGTGTGTGTGTGTGTGTGTGTGTGTGTGTGTGAGAGAGAATAAAATGAATATTATATCGATAATTGTTATTTATTTGTTCTTAAAATAATTATTCGATATCCTTTTTCACATTTCGCATTGCATTTATTGAAATCAAATTATTATATGATTTTGTTACTATATATTATGTTTCATTTTACAACCAAGCGTATTGTGGATTAAAAATGACGATAACCGAGGTATTATTCGACACGCAAGTTGCACTACGGCGTGCCGTAATTGGAATAATATTGGTATGGCAGTAGTATAGAGCGAATAGTCGTGTATGTGAACGCCCCGCGGGTGCTTCGCGGTTTCCGTGTTGCACCTACGGTTTCTCTTGCGCGTGCATTGTTAATGGAAATTCCGGATATAATCGTCGTATCTACGCGACCCGGTCTTGAAATGTCGCGCACCATTCTTTTCATCCAGCTTTGTATCTTTACTGTGTAAGTTTATCGCGCTAAACGTAACTGCCACTTGAATCGTACCTTGTGTTGACATTGAACACAACAGTCTATGGATTAAACAAATACAATTCTCATACTTTGACTGAATTAATTCTCTTTTCATTTAGGTTAAAAATTAAAGGTGACGTCTTATATTTTAAAGTAAAATATTTCATTATAAAATTTCAGCCGTTCAACTGCTGTTTAACTGTTGTTTAATAAAAATGTTTTTACATAGGTAGTTCGATTTTCATAAAAGTTTCACGCAGGAGCGTTTATGCATTGAAAAAGAATTAACGAATGCAGGAAATATTTGTAAAAGCCGTCCCACGTGATTCGCGCGTTAACCCAGTTATGGTAATAACTATCCCGCGGTATGAAATCGCTGTTATTTCCTTAATATCGAGCGGCCTAATTCACGCCTCACGAAGAAGAGTGATTTATCGCGGACGAGTTCGAAAGATTTAATTTCCGGATAGCCCTTTACCTGCCCTTCATCTTTCTCTCTTTCTCTTTCGGTGAATGATTACTTTTCGATTCGTATAGAAGAATGGATTCATCTCTCTTTCTTTTTCTCTATGTCTAGCTCTTCATATCTTACCCTTTAATATCGGTATAAATAAGTCTAATAAATTAATTGATCCTAGCTTGGCCCCTCCCTCCCTCCCTCTCTCTCTCTCTCTCTCTCTCTCTCTCTCTCTCTCTCTCTCTCTCTCTCTCTCTCTTTCTCTCAGCTATCTCGTTTCAGCGTGTCGATGATTTAAACCGGATTTTAAAGCGGAAGTTCCAATATATTTGAAAAATTTCTTTCCGATAGGCGGCACGTATAAAATTGAACGCTTGTCGAGTGATTTAAACTCATTATGGTATAAAAAATCTCTGATATATTCTAGTTGTCGTATGATAAATGACTTCTTATCACTTTGACAAGAGAATGATTTTAAATAAATTAGTTGAATTTGCAAGATCTCTGAAAAACATAAATCTATTATAGAAATTTTAAACTAAAGTTATAAAATAAAAATTTAATATAAAATTATATAATAAATATTCTTTTAAATAAATTTAAGAGTACAAATATCAAATCATAATCTTTGGATCTCAAAAATTTGAAAAGTTTTGCAAACTTTAATATTATTATAATATTATTTATTACTATATATCGTACAAAATAAAAATAGTTGACTAAAAATATTTAAGAAAGCAGGGGTTCTTTTTAGTGTACGAAAAAAGTGATGTGGACACGTGGCGGTGATTAACTTGATGAACACTGACAAACATGTCATTCGACGTTGTCGAATTAATTAATCATTATTGTATTTTTAGACGAGTGATGTGATGTGCATTATCCAAAATTAGTATAGTTGATCAATAGACAATACATCATTTCTGTTTCTATTATTACTGATTTAACGCTTTTATTATAAAATCAGTACATTGCGTTATTTTTACTAGAAACGTTTTATAACATCGACTTGATGTACAAGTTTTGGATTACATTAATTCACATCACATATTTTCATTACCATTTCTCTCGTATGTCACATAAAATTTGTGCTATCTTGTTATAAAAAAGCACCTGTTTTATCTAGTTGCATATTATAAAAACTGCATGGAATTTAAAAATTGTATAAAATTAACATCCATTTTTTATTTTTATAAATTAGAAACTGATATCTATTTTGAGAAAAAGTCAATATTTTTACATAAATTAATATTTTCTTTTATTTCAATTGATCAACTGTATATATATAATATTATATAATATTATATATATAATATTAATTTGTTATATGTTTGTATATATTTATAATGATTTTATAAAAATATAAACACTTCGCATTTAAAAAACATGAATCTCAGTCGACTTACAAGTAAAATCTCTTCTCCATTAATTTACTAAAGGTGTGAAAGAAAAGAAAACCAATTTAACAACGTAATTGGACTAGAAACGATTTAGTTAAAAGATAGAAATCTCCCTGGACGCGTATAAGTGCAAGCTTAGGTTCTCGACCTCATCACGCGGATGGTGATTCATGCGGATCTCACACAGCATTATTCTATGTTTTTTGTATGCCTCAGAGGGGCGAAGAAAGCTCGCGGCCGAGTTCGTGTTGCTCGCAAAAATCGCTTCGAGTGCCCGATGGTCGATCGTGCGCGCCTGAGAAAGTTTACGGCGCCGCGCCGCCGCTTCGAAAACTTTTCTGACTAGCTGGAAGAAGGAGGGAAATGAATGGCACGATCGACGGATAATCACGAGGGAAAGAATAACGTAGCGAGAAAATAAAAGATAATGCATTATGGCTGTTTATGATAGTGAATTGATGAAAATGAATCAGCAGGACTACGATAGATTTAATAATATTTACTGTAAATAAAAAATGATAAAATATATGTTTGTAAAATGTTATATGAAAACAAAGATTAGGCTTCAATTTAATAACTAACAGCTCTCTTCCATATAATCCCTGTAAGTTTCATTTAAAAAAATTAACTTTATGTTTCAAAAAATTTCCTTTATTTTCCATTTTTTTCTTTAATTTTTAGACTTTTTTCATTTTAATTAAGCTTGACAATTTTGTTTTTAACTTAACACAATTTTCACCACAGAACAATGAATTTATTATTAATAAAAGTATTATTAATAGAAGAATTTTTATAATTTAACTTTTTCCATGTTATTGAATGACATAGTGATTATAATACAATGTAAAATTTCGAATTT
>NW_017259281.1:1636069-1637681 GCF_001594045.1 Atta colombica | reverse complement strand
TATATATATATATATATATAATTTTAAGTAGTAAAAGTTAATATATTAATTTAACATTTAAATTACTTGTTTGTTACTCGATATTTTTGATGTAAATTTACTCTACTCCCTATTTTCTTTATTAAAATGTTATATGTTTGTGTATACTTCTTATGCATTATCGATAATATTGTACACACCATAACATATCTATAATTAAAAATATAATTAAAAATGAAATTCTAAAATTAAAACAATAATTTGTAAATGGAAAGTTTTACTTTCTATAAATGTATTCTGGGACGGTATTCTCTATATTCTACTGTTCCATATTTAAATGAAACTTCTGCTGAATTCAAATTGATTTTGTATTGTGTATTGCATAAAATCACATGAAGTTTTTTAACGATTTTTATTGTAAACAGGAGTTGCGAGAAAGATCTCTATTGTTCTGCACAACTGTGGTATAAAAATAACAGAACATAGGAGAAGAGAAATACAGGGTATGAACGGCAATCGTATACCGACGAAAGCGATCGTTTGCCCTTGTCGACGCCGTCGTGGCGTCGTACAACTGCATGACGAAAGACAATGCATTAATGTTTCAAGAGGGAGGGAAGCCTGAGTCCGATTGTATACGGGGTGCGTCTCAATGCGGGGTGTTCAGACAGAATACTGGAAAGAGAGAGATGTGTATATGTGTGCATATGCGTTTGGCGGGCATTACGCTTAAATCATGCAAAGGCATCGATTCCCAAGGCTTCACAGAAACTAACCGGACCGTATACTGTAGATTCGGATCATTCTTCCGAATTTTCGATGTATCACGATTGCAAAGTCATCTGTTACGAAACGTTTTCATATCATAGCGTGCTATTTGCCATTTTGCAGACAGCAGCAAACATTTGGAAATTTTAATTTAATTTAAAAAACAAAACTATTTTTAGAAATAGTTATAAATGCAATGACACCTACACATATCATACTCTTATGTACATATGTAATGGAATAAAGATCACAGTTTCAGAGATGTACATCACATTTTAGTAAACTGCCACAGTGATATGAAATAATTTTAACGTATGAAATTTTTAGCTGTAGGTACTGTGAATATTTTAATATTGAGTAAATATAGCTACATAAGTTTTAAAATGATTAAATAAATACCTGGCTTAATAAACAATAAATGTGTAAAATGAATACATATTTTATAAAGGGTTTCTTCAAACAAAATCCTTCATAAATACAATTATTTTTAAAAATATTTTATTTATATTGAAACTGCTAACGATCTCCAATTAATATTTTTTATTATTAATTTATATTAAGAATTATTCTGTGAATGCAAACTGAATAAAATCGAACTGATTAATAGTGTTGTTAAAAACAGAAATTAATTATATTTTTCTACAATTTTTCTAAGTATTAATTTATATTAATCTATTATTATTAAATTATTTAATAATTTTATATTAGTAAACATAAAAATTTATAACAAGTTATATTATAGAACAACAAATTTTTTTCTATCTTATAATTAATTAAGAAATGTATTTTAATATACAATTGTATACTTCAATAATTCTTTAAAAATATATATGTATGTATGTATATTTTGTATTATAGATTATAT
>NW_017259281.1:1633691-1635233 GCF_001594045.1 Atta colombica | reverse complement strand
TAATTATATTTTTCTACAATTTTTCTAAGTATTAATTTATATTAATCTATTATTATTAAATTATTTAATAATTTTATATTAGTAAACATAAAAATTTATAACAAGTTATATTATAGAACAACAAATTTTTTTCTATCTTATAATTAATTAAGAAATGTATTTTAATATACAATTGTATACTTCAATAATTCTTTAAAAATATATATGTATGTATGTATATTTTGTATTATAGATTATATGTAAACAATTAAAATTTTAATATTTAATGATTTAAATTACAACATTAAATATTAAAGTCACTTTGACATAATATGATTCTCATTTCTCTAATTATTTATGAGTCATTAATTACCAGCTGTCATGAAAGACACTCGACTGCGGAATGGGCCTTACTGGCCGCATTTTATGGTGGTCACGTAGACGATGCGTGGTATCGCTGTCGTTGTCATCCTCAATGGCACGTAATAACACGCGCGGCACGCGTCGCGATGCCGACGCCGAAGCATCACAGCGGCGGATTAATCCTGATGAATTGCCGGACGGGATTGCGCGAAATTGCGCATCTACCGGGTGTGTCGCTCGAGAATCGAATTCGTCGACATTCTGGGCGTGCCATGTCGACAACGTCGTTGCTCTAATTAAATGGGCCGCCCATACATACTATGTCGCGCGATTGAACGAACAGACAAACGCGAAGTGTTGGCGCTCTTTTTTTTTTTCCAAGTGCAGAATGTGTCGCCGCTTGATAACGCGATAGTCGAGAATTTGTCGAGAACGACGGCACGAGCGACAGCGAGCGAACGCATTTACTTGCAAATGAAAGCGGTGGACTTAATTAACGGCGAGTTTCGTGAAGGCACTGAATGTGAAGTTGCAGCCGTCGCAAAGCATTAATCTTCTTAGTTGTTAAAAAAAATTTTTTAATAAAGAAGATCGATTTTAATAGATATCTTGTATGTTCATCGTCATGCATTTTTTGCATATACATATACATATTTGTATATCCAAAATGTATATGTAATATATATATATGTGTGTGTGTGTGTGTGTGTGTGTGTGTGTGTGTGTGTGTGTGTGTGTGTGTGTGTGTGTGTGTGTGTGTGTGTGTGTGTGTGTGTGTGTGTATAGGCATGAAAGTATATAATATCATATTTGTGACTTGACACTATTATCAGCGACTGATTCCCAGATAGCTTTTGCAGCTGTTATTTAGTGCCAATAATTAATAGCGAAATTAAACAATATTAATTATTTTCGATGACCTAATATTGATTATAGTTAATTATTTAACAATGTTTATCGTTATTAATTGCTTCATAATAATTACTACTATTGGTATGTGAAAAAACAATATATATATCACAATATATATTGATATAATAATGAATGATTAATAATTTAATAAATATTGATATTTCCTCTTAAGCGAGTATATAAAACACAATACTTTTAAATCCGTATATAACAAATCAAACACAATACTTTTACAATTAATTCTTTATCTAAAATTTTTTATTTTGCAACTAAAATCAGTATTTCTGT
>NW_017259281.1:1622794-1633584 GCF_001594045.1 Atta colombica | reverse complement strand
TATATATATATACATATTAAATATTTTCACTAGTATAATTATAATCTCATTTTAATTAATTTATTAATAGTTTTTGCTTTTATGTAAATTCTTGTAATTTTTTAAAATTGGAATCGGAGGCACACTTTACATTAAAAAAGTTATTTTTTCTACAATTTAAAAAAATATTTTTATGGCATGAGTATTAAACTTGTAACAGCAACACAAGATACAAGAATGCATTCAGTATGCGATAGGATACGCAATTGGAGCGTTCAGACGTCAAATAGGGATTTTCGCAATAGAGTGCGCACCATGATCGCGCTACGTCGCTAATTGGATCGCTGAGCTATTAACTCACAGGCAGGTAAGATTCCCGGTTAGCTGTTGATCCTGAGGAAGTTTCGCGGAGACGAGACGATGACGCCGGTAATTAGGTGATACATACTCTGTACATTCAATGTTTAAAGCTGAGATACTCATTCTCAGTTATTAAACTGAAGAAAGATTTAAGTCTTCTTTGTATTTTATATTGTTACAAATCACATTTTTTATAATCTGTAGGATAAAGGAAATTATCAAAGAACAATTTAAATCAGTAGCATAAATAGATTCTCAGTTTAACTCATGTGTTTCTTCGCGACAATATTGATTTTCATATTATCTCAATAGATACTTCCGTTTTCGATTCTATTTGATCCAATCGGAAATAGAAATAAAGACAGCGGAAATGAAGGATGCGTGTAGGTATGAGATTTTTTTTATTATTTCTCCCCATATGGAGAAATAGAGAAAGTGATAGGCTAATACTTGTAGCCTTTCTGTTTCTTTTTTCAACTTGGATAATCCTGCTTATATCGTAATTCAGACGTAAAAGTTGAAAAATCGTAACGCGAGCCATATTTGCTCACAGACTCAACATGTTGCGGATGTATACGATGTATCACCAGAAGATATACCGATGTGTGTGTATCAACGATTCGTAACTGTAACTGATGTACCGTTTCACTCTTGCTAAATATTAATCCGCGCAACTCTCTTTCTCTCTGTGCGTGCAGTGACGCATGATATCTCTCTGCGAATTTTTATTTCAACAAAAATATTCTATCTGGTTGCATAGAGTACATTTAGCACTTTCCGTTTATTTTGAAATAGATTATTTTTGGTTGAAGTGCATCAATCAAAAAGTTCAAATTTGATTATGTTTCTTGACAAATCTGTTAACGTTGAATATTTTTTAAAAATTCGAACACATATAGAAAGAAAACTTTTAAAAATCGATAGTTTTCGAAATAAAAATTGCAAAATTTTTACTGTCACTTGCCTGTGGTTATAATTTTATTGTTTAAAAAATTATTATTTTTTTTTATTTTATTATTCTATTAATCAAATAGTTTTACAATACATAAAAAAATAATACATTATTTTTTTATGTATTGTTATTTTATTTGGATAAAATACAAATTAAATATGCGCTCAATTCAGTTTAAATTAATTAAATAGATAATCTTATCTTAATTTGAATTATTTTTATTTAACTTGAGTTTTTCATTTAAATAAAATATCATATGTAATAAATAAAATAAATTGTTTCTAATTATCAGATAGTTACATAAAACTCAATTTAGTTATGTAAAACTAAATTAATTAATAAATGAATCTTTGAAAAAAAAAAATCTTTTATCTTATCCCAAGAATTAGTAGAGCTTACAGTCAGTTAAAAACAGTTTTAAGGACGGAGATCACAAATTCAAATTTTGTTCTCGTTGCATTATTTTGAATATTTAATTCAAGGATTATTCTCCAATCTAAAGACATCTCTATCTATTCTCTAAGAGGAAATGATATTTCTGCGTCAAAATATTCTTATTTTTTTTATATATAATGTTAATATTATATTTTTTCAATTGTATGTTATCAGATTATTCTTACATCACAAATTTTTTTTATTTTGATACTAACGTTTTAAAGTAATAATGTTTGTCAGTTAATATTTTAACCATTCTAAACATTGTTTTAATATTTAATTTATTATTTAATTTTCTTAAATGGCTTTTGTGAGATTATAGATATTCTGTGCAGCCATTCATTTCGCGTAAGTCTATTCATGGATCTTACGAACGCAATTAAGACGACACCCGTAGCTAAACGCCAAACCCATGTACCCCGTCCACGTTTGATCGAGACGAGTGGACGGCTTGTTAACCACCATCGCACGTTCACGCAAGTGCGCTACTCGAGGTCAAAGGTTCACTTCAGCCTCAGGCCGCAATTGCTCGCCTGTGGCTGGAAGTCCGCGAGGGGTCTGTAAGAAGATCATCTCTCTCTCTCTCTCTCTCTCTCTCTCTCTCTCTCTCTCTCTCTCCCTTCTCGATTCGACTTTTACGTTCGACGACGGAATTACGAGCTTTGACTCGGAAACTCTTCTCATCCTGCTCTTTTAATCCCGTCGATTTCTTCTCTTTTGCAAGCAAAAGACCTGATATGATGCTAATATTACTTGGGATGCAGAAATATTTCGTGGAGGTGGCTGATTTCACGTTGCAAATCGGAAAATATGTTTGAGACATTTTTAATCTATTCTTTTTTCTCTCTTTTGCATCTCTCTCGACTAAAAATAAAGATATAAATCTAACAAATTCTAAAAAAGAAGAAAAGAGAGAGAGAGAGAGAGAGAGAAAAGAAAAAAATAGAGAAATGAGTGTATTATAGTATTTTTAACATATTTTATATGTTGAGTATTATTAAATATTATTAAGATTTATTTTATAATGTTGATTTAAATATTAGAAGAATATATTTAATAAACAATCTTTCTATGTATTACTTAATTGAAAAACTTTGGTTAATCAGATTTAAATGCAGAATTCAAACAAGTAGAACTAAACCAATAGATTTTTTATTTTAAAAGGAGAAAATCAATAAAGTTACAGGAAGCGATGACTGAAAATGTGTGTCATTGATTTATTTTAATACGACGAGTACGCGAGAAATTCAAGATAATTTTTCTAATTTCCGGAGAAAATAAAACGTCGAGATATGACTTCTTCGGAACTTGAAATCATCGTGACATACTCCGTAGTACGAAAATTTAAGTCTCCTACGTTACGCGAGGACGAAGAATAGGAAATTAGTTGAGCCGGTAAATTAGTTTTCTTGCGTATATAGGTCGTGCGTAAGTAAAGCTGGGAAAAAATGTATAATTAACGGATAATGCAATAAGCGCTCGTTTCTCGCTTCGTCTTGCTTCTCCATTCTCTTTAAAAATTATTGATGTATAAAGTGTTCTCCCCCTCTTTCCCTCCTTATTAAGTATGTTACAAAGTAATCTGTAATAGAATAGTAAAATCCCAATATTATTCATCAGGTTAATTTAAACAATATCGGTCATTAATTTTAACTGTAAATTAAATTTTCTCTTTCCTTCTGAGATGTTTTAATTTTAACGATAGACGAACTATAGATAATGAAACCATAGATAATGAATATAAGAGTGAAGAATATAGAATTAGATAATTAAAATTAATTACAAGTTAAATTTAAATTAACAAATTTTAATTAAATACAACAACAATAAGTTTTATTATAATAAATTCTGTTATTAATTTATAATATATCTATACACATTTGTCTGTTATAAGCTGTTATCCATGTAACAAATATTAGTATAACAAAAATTATATATAAAATTATATCAAATTTTAAAATTATATCAGCATATAAATGAATAATTTTATCATTAAATTTTGTTAGACAGACTAGTTAGTGGAGAAAAATATTGTAATAAAAATGAGAATAAAGTTTTTTTTTGTTAATATATTAATATTGTATGACAGAAATTGACGACAATATTTTTGTTCAGATATTACGTTTCATGTTTTATTACATATATACATATGTATGTGTGCATGTGTGTGTGAGTCTATGCGGTTTTTGATGCATAAATAATATATTTATATAAGACGATAAGATATAATTTTAAACAATCAAAACGGTACTTATTAACAAAGTTAACTGCAAACATATTTTGACTTTGAATTTGAGTCTTCTTCAGTGAGCAAAGTCAAATACAAACTACAATGAAAGCGCAAAAGAGCATCAAATATAAGCATCAAATATATAACCTTCTTCCTCACGGTCATGGATTTTCCCATCATACAACTTAGATAAGAAAGAAATGTAAAAGCAAAAGGAAGCTCATATATTAAAATAAAATTGAAATAAATTGGATTCAAAAGTTCATTTCAATCTTATTCATCATTTTATACGTAAGCTCCTTTTCTTCTCTTTTTTCCTTTCTCTTCGTATCTATTTTTTTATCTAAATCTGTAACAGGAAAGTCTGTGACCAGAAAAGAAGTATTTATCCGATACTCCTTTGCGCTTTCATTGTAGTTCGTGGTTGATTTCCTATTGAGGAGAATTCAATTTGGAGTCACAACATTTGCAATTAAGTTTGTTGATACATTCTAATTGTTTATAAATTATATATCTTATAAATATATACTATTTACACAACAACCGCGGAGTTGATTTAAATTTACATGGTAATTAATTTTAAATTTCTAATTTTGTATTTTTCACTTCCATTATAGTTACAATTTCTATTTTTAAAATTAGACATCTCAAAGAAAAGGAATAAAATAATAAACTCATATAGACTTTTTTTATTTTTATTTTTTATTTGTATTGATTTATTTTGAGAGCTACAAAGCTATTTTCATTTTTATTTTAATTACTAAACGTGAAAAAAAATTTATTGATTGTATTACAAGTATTGTAATGTACATTATAAAAAATTTTAATATAGGGGAAGCCGCGGCGCGGGCGCGGGGCGGAGACAAAAGTAACATTTTGTCTTTGAAGTGTTATATAACAGTTAAAATATTTATATTAAAAAAATATGTATCTTTAAATGTAAAATTTATTTAGCTACAAAATTTTCTTTAGTTTAATTTTTTATGTAATTAGAAAAACAGTTATGTTTGTTTAAAGACTATGAGGAATTTTATTACGACCGTCCCAACCCCGTGGACGATTGTAACAGTAGAGGAGGATAATACATAACACAATTACATAAGTCATACTCTTTCTTATAGCTGCACGAATGGATAACTGGTTCTTTATAATCTCTTTAAATGTCTGTTTGTATAAAGACACTTCTTTTATATAATTTTTCTCTTATCTGTCTTGCGTTTTCTTGTTAATAGTATTCTATGAAGAAAAATACAAATAACATTGAACAAAATAATACTAAAATAAAATCAAGTAAGTTTGAAGACAATAAAAAATTGTAACGTAACAACTGACCGCAGACATCCCTAATAGAGAACAATAATAACATCGATGTCTGAGGTCAATTTTTACGTTAATTTTTATGATTTATAGTAAATTTTTAAAATAAAAACCTACATAAAAATCAACTGAAATATGCAAACCATCAACGCAGATAATTATTAAAACATATTAAGATAATACATTATATCTTTGTTATAAAAAAAAATATATTTTAGATTTTGTGCGCGCAATAAAACTTACTTGATGCATGAAAAAAATAATTTCTGCTCCTGCGCTCGTGCACGTTCCGCGAGAACCGCGAGAGCATGTAACGAACGTTTCAATGCCGATCTGTCTACAGAATTTTACCATGCAGCCGCATGCATATATCTTATATTATTTAAGAAAATTGACTATTGTTCCCTTGTTACTTTTGTCCCTGATCTCCTCTACAATTTGCAAGGAGGGAAAGGGAATTAAATACACATATAATTAATTGTTGGATTTTATTGCAAATGCTATAATGTTATATTCTAATTTTACAATAAAACTGGAGTTGTAAAAAGAGTATGCAATTTATACTTATAATTTATATTACAATATTTTCTCTGTATAAGCAAATGTTACCTGTATATGTTTACAAAATATTGAATGTTCTTTACAAATTTTTGAGCAAGAGGAATAAATTATTGTGTTTGAGTATGAACGCGATTTTGGCGATTGTCGGTGGTTTCTGTTGATGCAACAGCGGCTTGTCTGGGGCTATATTCAGTATTCGGTATTTCGCAAAAATATCTCTCTCGGAAGCCGGACATTCACCAGACGACAAGCCGTAAATCGATCGGTGCGTATACACCATAAGCTCGAAAATTCTCCTGGCGTTTTTTGGGGCTTTCACTTGGAAAAACGAAAAAGATGGGCGGACCTCTTGAACCGACAAACCTATGTACTCATTCTCATTCCGCATTTCGCCGCAAGGTACAGCTTTTGCCAAAAATATTAGTTATCTATATTTTTTTCATTTATCTGGAATTTTTTAATCTGCCTTTATTAATTATTGACATTATAAGTTTAAAGGGTTCTTGAAACAAAGCAGCAAACAACAATTACAGCAAATGTCATAAATGTCAATTTTTGAATTAAAATTCAGTCAACTCATGATTAATAAAGATGTCTAATAATTTCTACCAAAGCTGTATATTCATTCCGATTCTACTGGAAAGGAAATGTTTAACATCATACAACTTATAAATAAAAATATGTTTACATATATATTATTTTTTTGTAATATAATAGCATTTGTTATGTTAAACTTGCATGATATTAATTTTGATGACAGAATTTTTTATCAATTTGAAATTATTATATTTTCTTAGCTGAAATATTGAAGAATGTTATCATTTATTGTAATTTTCTTGATTATATTTTGCAACTAGATATCTTTACAAAATTATTAAAGCGAAAGTTATTTTTGTGGAAAAATTTTTTTTTCAATTATTTGTAACTTGAAAACTATCAATGCTTTAATATTCTTGCTAAATAAAAGTCGATCAATTTAGAAACGCAAAATTGACCAGAAAATCATTAATTAAAACCGTGAATTTGTAAAGATTGTTTATTATTAAATTAGCAAAATTATTTTTTTCTAATATATATTAATACATATAATCATATGATGAATACATGAAACAGATGTCAATATTGATAATTTTTGTGCATACTTTTATACTTTTATACTACATTTTTTACACAGTATTGATTATGTATTAAGGCACTTTTATTAAATGTCTTGCTCGTTAAATGGGTAAAAACTGTAAAGAGCTTTCAACGACAAGTTATTTAATGAATATTTAACGACGTGAAGAGTCATCTGCACCGGTGAATTCTCGTCTGTCGTCTCCCCCAGTTAGAAATTCCATTGTTATAAAAATTTATAGGGTGGACTGACGCATCAGTTATCGCTCGTTCTCGAACGAATTTTTGGAAAAAATATTCCACAACGTACTGTGGTGTCAAAGGTTTGCGCACATTGTGGTTGCATTGTGTATGAGTATACGTGTGTATGTGTTATATGGATGTATTGTATGCGTTGTTATGCATGCGTATCGTGGCCGAAATTTCGACTAAAATATCGAATCGATTTCGGAGTAAGTTAGGGTGAAAAACGACCGTGGTTACGTGATGATCACGCAGTAGATTTTCAATATTAAAGCTGATATCATGAGATTTACACGTGCAAAAAATGCACATCTATTTTACTGTTATATTTAAATAAAGTCTGAATATATTTTAACCTTAACTCTCATTAATAGAGACAAGAATTTAATATGTAAAATATTTATCTATTGTGATAAAACATTCTAAAAATTGAATAAAAAGGAATTTAAATGTTTTGATGAAAATGAAAATTATTATATTTATATATTCATTTTAACATACATAATCGGTGATATTATAATTACCATTATCAAATATTATTACGAATAAATAATTTATAATGTACAATATGTTCAATTTAATTAAAAATTAAATATAATTTTCTCTTTCTCTCTCTCTCTCTCTCTCTCTCTCTCTCTCTCTCTCTTTCTCTCTTTTTATTTGTTTTTTGTTTTTTTCGTATTCCTATTTTCATTCTCATCAGTATTAACAATAAAATAAAAGGAAAAAAATATGCTTAAAAGAAATAAATTATGCAATATAAAAAATGCCAATACTAAATCAATATAAGATATTAATTCGTGTATATATATATATAGTTTTATTGTTTAAAAAGTAATCAAAGTATACATACTGTTATATATGAATAAATTTTGTATTTTAATCTCGATCTCATTAATATAAATAAGAATTTAATACGTAAAATACTTCACTTATCGTAATAAGAAAGTTTTAAAAATTGAATAAAAATTACATATCTTAATTTTGAGTTATCTTTAATAGAAAAGTTGAATTAATATGTTAAAAATTAAACCGTGCCATTAAAACAATATTTAATTCCAGAAAGAACCGTTGTGGAACTTGTTTAGTGTGCATGGTTAAACACAGTAAAAGTATGATTAATAGCTTGTCCAATAATAAAATAGTCAAATTATGATAAAGAATGAATGCAGCTGCGATGTAAAACATTTAAAGTACGATGATCTTATGCTAGTGTATAGTATCATAAGATCACCACACTTTGAATATTTCACATTTCAATTGCTTGAGATTCTTTATCATAATTGACTATTTCATTATTGGACAAGCTATTAATCATAAAATTTTTTTTTTATTCTTTAATATATATACTCTTTAATATATATACTCTACTCATAAGTTCTGCTTTGAAATCCAATACATTGTTTTAGTAGTATAGCTTAATTTTAATATGTAAATCAAATTTTTTTACTGAAGACCAAAATTGGAATCACAATATATGCTTAATACTTTTTAGATAATGAAACGATGTACAGGTGCAAATATTCTTGGCTTATATATCGACATTTTATGTATTTTATGATTGATTAACAGTCAAGATGTAATCTTTTTGAAAGATTGATAATATCTTTTCCTATCAATGTAAATTAACGTAAATTCTCGAAAAGCACGTTACTGACTCTTTTCCGAGATAAAGCATCTCGTTCAACGGCTAGCGATAGATCACCACGTAACAATTAGTGTGGATAGTAATTACGCGAGAAGCTAATTACTAAAAGTCGAACCGTTCTATATCGGCGGCTTGTCAGCGAACCTCGCAGAATGAAACGCGAAAAGTTTCAACACTGTTCTCGTAATTCACTTTTTCTACCATTTTTCCATAGTTATCAGCTTTCGAGCTTTAAAGCAAATGGCGAAATGCGCGAGCGTTTTTCGTATCTCCGCTGAGGTGAACACTTCAAATTTAGTATAAAATGCGTCACTAGTGAATTTTGCCAGAACTTTTAATATTTTTCGTATATAACCAAAAATCCCTTTTATTTTAATATGATTAAACAAAATAATAATAAAAAGTAATGTTAATTAGGATTGAGCAAATTAAGTAATAATGATATCAGTATATCTTAATTGAAATTTAAGATTTCCAATTATTAATTTTATTTTAAAATTTATTAGAGGATAGGTATATAACATATAATTATATACACAGAATGTACAAAAATTACTTACTAATCTATTATTAATAATAGATTTTTAATGATAATAGATTAATTTAGAGTCAACAATTAAGACAACAATTACAAACAATTAAAAAAAACTTTGCAAAAATTTAATTTGTCCAAAAATTATTAAAGTAATGAACAATAAATCTTTTTTTTTTAAATGAAGTAAAAATATTGATTAAAAATAAATGTTGTTTTTGTTATATTCTTATTTGTTTATTTTTGATTATTAATTTAAAATTTTTTTAGATTATCAACATAACAATTATGTATTTAAATTGACATATTTGGCCATCGAGATTTGCAATTACTTTCTAATTTATTGTATCAGTTCAGCGAATCATAAAATTTGGTTCACCCGTTGATTAAAACATTATGTTTTAATTCTCGCTGAGCAAAATCGTATAACTTTGTTTATTACCATCAATCGAAATTCTATTTTCCATTAATGAAATTGTATTGTAACATTACGAATTATTGCAACTTGAAACAAAACAAATCTTATTATGCATCCCCATATATATTATTGCGTGATTACGGTGCTAATTATGATCATGCGTATTTCATAATTCAAATCTCATATCAAAACAGACCTAGTCGAAATTCATACTGATCTAATTGAAAAAGATAACGATACATATGTAGCTATATTTACTTTTGTTACAATATAAATATATTTCAAAAGTATTATATGCGTTAATATTACATATAATACATTATTATATCATTGTAATATTTTAATATATAAGTAATATATAATAGTATTATTTAAATATCGTAAATTTTTTGATAATTATCGACAAATACAGGTAAATTGTGAATTACTGATTTACGTATGATAATCTGCTGTATATTATAAAATGTTAAAGAGTGAAATACAAAAAATTACCACGTTTTAATGCAATACAGTATTTTAAATTTTTGCAGAACATTTTAAATTCACATATTCACAAAAAACGAAGAATTTAAAAGTATCGGCTGCGCAAGAACTTGGTTTCATAATCAAGTAGATATATGTTCCCCTTTGAAGTAACAAATTACTTTATAAAGTATTTAGCGCGAAAAAGTTTCTCAGAACTCCGTTATGGCAAAAAAAGGATAAGGAAGAGGGAAAAAAATCATGATAAAAAAAAATCTGTTTTTATTTTTTTCTAAGTTTATTGAACTCTTATCTGGAGAAAATGTACACTATTTTGAGTAAATTTTGATAATTGATCTATTAAGCAAATAATTTAACATAAAAATTTTTTTAAATAATATAATTATCGTATAGTTATTATTTATATGATTAATTCAGCAAGTACAACATTAATTCAGCAAGTAGTTGCCTAATTATTGAGTAGTCATTGACACAGTTGATGTATATCATTTAACTTTTCATTTGTGTGCATTTTAT
>NW_017259281.1:1619226-1622694 GCF_001594045.1 Atta colombica | reverse complement strand
TATATATATTTGCTTGTTATTATTATATATATATCTTTATTAATAAAAACATTATAATATGTATATAAAGCAAACTAAATCTCGGATATATCATATTAAGAGTGGTATCGAAAGTTTAATCTATCAGAATATATCCGTTTTTGAAAAATTGAATTCTAATTGTTCATCGAACATAAACTTAGTTTACATAGATTCGAAAGATAAATTATATGCAACGCATAAACTTTTATCATTAATTTAATTTCCATGATATATGAAAATATCACCGAATATCGACGATGACGAACGTGACCGTGTTTTTAACACATCCGTTGGAATTGTCGGGCTTTGCGGCGCGTTAATTACGCGGACATGGCCGCGCGTTGTAGCGAGAATTCCGCTTAATATGTTGTTTAACCTCGGCCATGTCACCGGCTCGGTTCGGGCCGTTCCTTTTTTTTTCAATATTATCCAAGGCAACATGCTGTCTCTAAAGCACATGTATCATCCACAATACTCAAGTCTTTCGGAGACTATAGAGAAAGTACCGATATACCCCATTTTATTTTCCATCTCATGTAAACCATTATCCGGCTTTAGAAATAAGAAGTACATTGTGGAAATAAGGGGTGAATAGTTGGGGAAACTCTGCATCTTTACACTGTGAACCCGCCGCCGGTATCCTTATATAAATCGCGCGAGAACGCGCGGTTTCCTTTCACGCGGATAAAAAAAACCGCAAGAGAATCTCGCCCTTTCCCGCGCAGATTCGTGCGGTGTAGGAGGATGGAGGAAGAGATTCACGGTTCGATGGGCCGAATCATCCACTTTGCGAGTAGCGAACTCTTGGAGGACGCCGGTAATGTTTGAACAGAGTCCGCGAGCTGACGAGCGGAAGTTCGATGCGCCGTCAGCGCGCTCGCGACCCCCGTCTAAAATAAAAACTCGCTTCTTCTTCGTCCTCGCATTCGCCTACATCCCTTCAACTGCCACAACTTGAACAAATTATCTGCCCTCGTGCGCTCGCGGCGAAAAGGAATTTTCAAGCGGAATAAGAATCGAGAACTCGTGAGAGCGATATCATCGTCTGATTTGCGATTCCGCAAATGTAATTGTTCGATGGATTCTTCATGCTTTTCCACGGAAATATTCCGGGAAAAGTTGACTGCCGAGTATGTCGCCGTGAAGAAATGACGGGATATTATGGCCGACATCAATTTTCTCAAGTCCTTTGAGTGACGGAATATTGCGAACTTCGGAGATAAACTTTGAGCGGGATGATGTAAATTTAACGACTAAAATTAAGTACGAGGATGAAATTATTGAGACACGATAAAGCTATTATGGTACAGATTTAATTTTAAAAACACGATTTTAAACGAAGAATATATTATAGATAAATTAAAATTTGAAATTAAAATATGAAAATACAAAACTAAAGTTTATATTTATAATTAAAATAATTCGAAGAGATATTATATCAATACTTTTATAACTCTGTAGAATTTGTTATAGAGCATTCAAGATTATTTCAATATATTTGGCAAATTTGTTATAAATATTTCATAAGAACATTATTTTAAGATTACATTTATTTTTCTAGGTCCGAAATCAATTTTATCGATTAATTCGAAACGCAAAGTGTTTCTTCGTTTCTGAAAGTAGCTCTACTCTCTTTCTTTATTTCCTCGCCAAAGTGAATGGAAACGGTTCCGCCTTCGCAATCTTTTCGATGATGACGTCTCATGCCTTTGATCTAGGTGCCGGATCTTCGCTGTTTTCTTTACTTCTCCACTTCCTATCTTTACTTTCGAGGTTTCGAGACGCATCAACCGGCACTCGAAATATTAAGGAATTCCTGAATACGAAACTGCGCTATTGACGTGCATTTTATTTAAAGAGGAGAGAGAACATCTTTCAAACATTCACGTTTAAATATAAAGTGATAAATCTAAAAATACTACATCTAAAAATATTAAGAAAAAGAAATTAAAAGATTGTAGCTAATTTTGGAGATGATAGAATGATGACACAGAAAAAGTTCCCGAAATGAATGCTTGCCCAGGTAGCATAACTGATTCATTTAAATTTAAAAAGTATTCACACTTTCTTAAATTCTTTATGAATTAACGTAATCTGTTCGAACTCTAAACTTAAAAAGAAATAAAAAATAAAGTATGTGTAAATATATTTATATATTTATATACATATTTTTGTTATAAGTTACTTTTAATAAAAATGATAATAAAAATCAAATTATGATTTATTCTTACACAAAATAATTAAAAAATAGAAAAATATTAGAAAAAGAACTTTTGAATCTGAAAAAGATTTCACGATTGGTAATATAAAAGTGAAAATTTCTTTAGATTCCCTCAGGAATATTTTCAGAAATAGGACAAAACAGAAATTTATTTAGTAAATCGAAAATAAAATAGAATTCGTTTTGAACTTTCTGTGCTATCTGGTATTACATTTAATGCTAAATTGCTAATTCTTATATAAGAAATCTATAAAAAAAATATGAAGCGTGTAATATAATCGGAAATTTGTTTCTGAGAGTTAACAATCCTTTCTCTTCTTCCTCTCTCGCTCCTGACATTCCACATATAGTGCAGCCATAAGGGCTATACGGAATGTCGTGTAGTCTCCGCTCGGTATAAATTACGGCCGACCTGTAACCGGGAAACTCGATGTAATTTCCCGACGGTGACGATTAGACGCGTGAAACATAGAGCGCAAATTCTCCCAGAAAGGGTAGCAACGTGACAAATCCTAAATATTTGGTGGAATATGCGCAACACGAGGACACGACGCGAGTACGAAAATACTCGAAAAACAGATAAATTAATATGTAATATGTCTCTCTCCTCGATCAACAATTTCATGCTAGAGTGACATTTTATTATTAAATATAATATTTTATTATTGAACATGTACATATAGTTACTTTTTAATAAGATAATATATTAATACACGAAACAGTAGAGCAAGAAAATTGAAAATCCCAGAAAATCCCAGAAAATTGATGTCGATATGTGTAATTAATAATTAATTGCCCACGTGCTGCTCAACTTATCTCAAGTTTAATTTACCGGTGGATTAATGGCCGAATTAATTACGGAATAGAGGGAAACACTGTTTTTTCATTCCTCGTCCTTCGTTTCCGTACAGATTGGATGCAGTTAACTGATCGGGGCAGCGAGCAGAACGAAATTTCCAGGATATTGAACTACGAAGAAAAGTGAAGCTTAACGGTGAGTACAAGAACGTTTGTTTTAAAGTCAAAGCATGAAATAAAAGGAAATACTATTTAGAATGAATTAACAGAGAAGAAAAGAATTTAAAAGAAAGAATTTAAAAATAAAGAAAGTGTACGACTTTTAATATTCTTTTTTTAGAAGATATTTAAATTATTATTTACATATATTTATATTACTATTTATATTACTGTATTAATGTTTTAAATTACTTAATTATATAAATTTA
>NW_017259281.1:1604267-1619099 GCF_001594045.1 Atta colombica | reverse complement strand
TAATAATGATATTTTTACTTCATATTTATATTAATTTTATAAAAAATTTATTGTAAAATTATATTGATTATTACACAGATTATCATTGTTATATAGAACGGTTATAACATTATTAATTAATAGAATATTTAAACAAATCACAAGTACTTTGCAATGAATTTTATGTTTTGACGATTTTTAGTTTTTATAAAATTTCCAAGAAACAAAAACGCGGACACACGCAAATATAAAATAACGCTTAAATTAAATCAAGTTCGTATTTTCCCGCATGATTCGGTTACCGTGCCAAATATATAGACTTCCGTGGGAAATTCCTTCTTGTTCCAGCTAATTGAATCCGAACAAAAGACCTATAATTAAAGCCGATGGAATTTTATCATCAGTTATAACTATGATATAAGAATGAGGTAAAGATTTTTAAATCATAATTATTTTTTTAAATCTAATTAACACGAAAACTATTAAATTTTTTTTATTTAAAAACTATTTTCTTTATTTTTATGATATTAAATGTTACATGTAACATTTAATATCATATAATGTAAAGCTGTTTTAGTGTAATTTTAATTAATATTTTAATAGCATATTTTAATAATAACAATAAATACTAATTTTTAACAAAGAAACAAAGGAAAAAGTAATGTGAGAAATAGACCGTTAATACCGAAAAAGATAAGACTTACGGAGATTTTATATATATATGCTCACTTGCATGTGCGCAAGCGATACATATTTTACGATACTTAACGTTGTGCCCGCATGCGGATGTCGGATAGTCTTGGTTTTGTTTACACACGACGTCTTAAGGCGAGAGATTGGAAGGAGCTGTTTGTCTAACTAACACAACTTCCGTATGATAAGTTGGTAACTATACTTGAACGTATAAACAGTTCGCTAAGTAAAATAATTCCATTGACATGTACTCAGTAGATATTATTATATTTTTTTTTTTCAAATTCGAAATGTTCAATTAATCTGCTTCATATCGTATATTATATATAATCTACTATGATATAATAGATTGGATATATCGGATCGAAACATTAAATAAATCAATTCGAATAAATCCTCAACTAAATTAAAACTGTTTTAAAAAGTGTCTGATCAAATGAATCGAAAAATGAATCTCAGAAATAAAAACAGTTTCCAATTTTAATAATACTTAGTAATGTATTTTTGCATAAATTCATATAATTCTTTTTCTTCCTATATAATTTAATTCGTGCAATTATTTTTTACATATAAAAATCAAAATATTAAATAATAATTGTAAAGCAAATATTTAACATGATATATTTTGCAATATATAATGTATTTTATTTTATTTTTATATACCTTATCGTAGAAAATGTCTCATAAAACTATATTTTATTAATATATCATAAAATATTTACTATGTGATCTAATATTTTTATATATGAAGTGACATGATTTTCGATTTATGTTAGATAGTTTTTATTCCGGTATTGGGCAAATAATACTCAAATGATTAGTCTTCTAAATCTTAAAATCTTTTTTCACGAATATATAATAAAATGGAATATTTTCCTCTTATATTGGGCCATTTTTTAAATTTATGCATGCTATACATATCTATTTTATTTAACTGTCCTAGACATTGTCGACTGACATCCTTCGATATTCTTTGATGTTGCATTACCGGACAGGATTTAATCAGTCGCAAGTAATTCGGCAAAAGCGCAGAGCAAAAGGTGTCACCGCGAGCAGCGGTTTCGGCGGAAATGAAAGGCTCCCATGCACTCTCGGTGTATATTGCAATCACGGCGCTTTGTCGTTGCATGTCGCGGACATGGGAATGAAGTGGATCAGCCAAGAGTAGTCGATTTAAGAGTCGTCATTAACGCCTGAAGCGTATTACGAGTGTGTTGTTGACAGCGCAAAACTACAATCTCTTGCAATCGTTTATATGATTCCAACAAAATATAAACCACATTATATTAATTACTTGATTTTAAGCGAATTGCTTAAAATTGAAACGACATAATTTTATTATCGAAAAATATTATTCTTGAAAATAGAATGTTCCTCCATAAGCAAGACATTTTAACACATAATTTAAGTTAAGTCTTTAACCTTTTGATTTTCGTGCTAACTTTCTAGACTTAGTTTGCAAGTGGAGCGAGCAGTTGACCTCAAAACATTTTCTGCATAATAGCGTTTATAATGTTAAAATTATATTAAAATATAATAAATAAACATATTAATAGTTAATAATACAATATCATTTAATTTTATGTTGTAACGATTTAGAACATTTTTAAAATTAACTGTAATAACAAAATAAATATCATAGAGATTTGATACTCTATATTCTAGTTGTTGTATAACTTGTTATTTTTGTACAATAACACAATTCCGTAAATAATAATAAATGTTAAATTAATATTAATTTAACAAATTTGTTGTAAATAAAAATCAATTGTTTAAAGTAGTAATAATATAATATTCCTAAGAATGGATCACCCCAAATAAATAAAATATATCTTTTTGAAAATTGTATATATTATATATTTATTTGTTACAATAAAACCTTATAATTTAAAAATCAGGAAGATGCACAATTATCAAAATCTTATATAATTATTCAGACAAATCATTTTTTCCAAACAATTCGCTCCGCATGACAGTCAAAAGTTATAATATGATTTTGTGAATGATTTAGTTTGTTAAATAATATCTTTTTAAAAATAGCTTTTGGAATGTTCAAGTATTTCTAAAAATTCCATAAAATTCCATAACTGTGGTAACTTAGATTCGTTCCTTTTAGATATATCTCTAGAAATTATATTTAGCAAATGTTAAGATGTTTATGCCATCTGCTGCGCACGAGGAAAAGAAGTATCATTTCTCCCCTTGGTGCGCTCTTACTACTCTTCACATTTGTGTGATTACGTGACCATGCGTTGAGTGAGAATGTGAGTGAAATATGTCACGCGGTCACGCAAATGTGAACAAGTAGGTGAGCAGTGTAGAAAGAAAAATAATAAGAAAAATAATAAATAATAGAGTAAAGAATATGACGTTTCGCAGATGCCAAGAATAATGCGAATGCACTAATAAATTGTTGGTCAAGTTTTTGAACGTGTAACAGTTTCGCCGTGGGTATTGTTGGAGGGTGTTGTAACGGCTGGTGCCGTTGTAACGCCGTAATGGCCGCTTTAAATAGTTTAATGAATATGGAAGACAAGGTGCATCGCAGAGTTCCATTCCTGAAGTTACTCGGGCAGCAATAATATTCTCGCGATGCACGAAACACATTGTTCCCTTACTTCTAACGCGATTTATGGAACGAAATAATATACTGCATGATTAGTAAACTGAACCACACATTATGTAAATAAGTAGAGTGCCTAAAATCATTGAATATTTTCTTTATTTGCAAATTTTTTAACCTGTTTAAAGTTATCTTTTTTCAACAAACTAAGCTTTAGGAGAGAAAATAAATGATAGGATTATATTCTTTAGTTCGTTTGAGAAAAGGATTTTATTTTAATGGGATTTTAGAACGTTTAAATAACGTTCTAAAATCCCATTATATAATTAATTGCGTTTGAATGCTTGTGTGTTCATTATGTTGTTCATTAATTAGATTTATTATTTTATTTCTTGACAATACGTATTTAATTGAAGTAAAATGTTATCTTTTTTCATTAGCAATTATTACTTTTTATGATAATAGATTTAAATACAGCATAATTTCAGTTCACTATACATGATACGGCGATATCGTTCTGTTTTACGCTCCCATTATACGAGGAAAGTACTGAACCAGTGCTCGAATATTAATAGTTCGCCGGTAGATAATAGCAGAAAAATGATAGTCGACTATTAACTTTCAGTGCATTCGCGTGCAGCCACTAATGATCATGACAGTGGTTACAATAGAGACGAAGAATAAAGATCGACTTCGATGATCGTTCAACGTCACTCGCACTTTGCAAATAATTGTCCGTCATTTAATTTGCATAGTATCGCGCTGGTAGTTTTCTCTAACGCATAGTTTCTTTAACTGTGCATGAAAAATTATTTTGTTATTTAAAAAAAATGTGTACAATTTAAAAAATTAGTAATATTTCTTACCAAGAAGAAAACATTCATTTTATAGTCCTACATTAATTTAACCAGTCCAATACCTAGTCCTCATTGTTTCGAAATCAGGCAGCGGCAGCAAACCGTTTGTTGTACGGTTTACACAAGGGGATAAGGTAAGATCTATGCGCGACGAATCGATTTCTCGAGGATAAACGCCCGGGCGGGCAAATAATCGGGCGCGTTCGAAGTGTCGTTATAAGGGGACAGCCAGATGTTATCGCTCGGCGAGATGGTAGTCCGGGACACTAGGACAATAGATACCCAGCCCGGCCGGGATTCGGCCGTTTGGATGCACTCCAGATTGTAAGCTAGAACAACAAGCAAAATCCCGTCTACATCGTTGATTCGCAAGAACAGACCAACCCGCAGCGAGTCTTGTTATCAACGCTGACAAAATATATTTGCGAGTAACGCAAATAACAATTTCAAATATACAAGTGTATATGTATAAGCTTATTTCAAGAAATTGCTTTTCGTTGCATATACGACGTCATATTCTAAAAGTACTACTTTTACGAAACTCTGTAATATAAACATTTTGTGTGACAATCAAGTTAGATATCATGATGCGTATACCTACAAAATGTATTTGAAATATCGTGTAATATTTAAGATTTTTCAAATAATAGGAAAATTATATGAAAAATTGTTGAGAAATTTGTAGAAGATTGCTCTGTAACTTTAAAAGTGCAAATACGATTTTATAGAAAGAAAAATGAATATACATAATTTAATATTTAAGATAAGGAACTTAGAAAGCACATTTTTTTTAATATATCAAGAATAGCAATAATTTTTTAGTTATGAGTGATAGTAGAAAAAAAACTTTTTGGAAAGAGTATATTGTATGTGTAAACTAAAGAAAATTGAAGAATACAAAACTACACCTTTTAATAAATTTGAAATAAAAATTTTAAATAAATTTATTTTAATATAATTTGTAATTATATAAATAATATAAATATAAGAAATTAAGATAAATGATGACTCGTTTTCGCTAAGAAAAGAAATTATTTCAAATTGATTAAAAAATATATTGTTACAAAATAATAAATGATTAAATATGCAAAATTATTTATTTTAATTTTTTGAAAATACTATTTGAAAATCCTTGATGTAAAATTTGTTTTATGCACAATTATCTCTAACAGTAATCCATTATGGAAAATAATCCCCTGAGAAGTGAGAAATTTGTTCATACTCCAAGAAACTATCCGCGTTATTTCGTCATGAGATTAATTATCGACGTCGCATAAATATCCGAAGGAATCGATCGACGCATTTGCGAAAAGCCGTCGCACTCTACCTATTCCCTTGGTTGAAATATTTGCCGATGCATACCGAGCATGATTTAAAAGGGCAATTTCGCGATAGTAACCGCAATTAATAACGGCGCCGGTCGTTATATACTTCTTCCGGCGCGGCGATCGATTGACAATGGATTATTATCGATCGATATCTTTGGCCCATTGTTGTAGCTGTTTCGTCGAGAAGTTCGTCCCGATTGATCAGCAGAATCGGATTGGATGTACGTTGTTCCGGTGATTGCACCAGGGATGCAAATTGTAGCATCGTAGTCATTGCCGTTGTGTCGCGCGAATTCGATTATGAAAGCAAATGCGTTCGATGGACGCTGTTGTTGCGTATAAATTTTCATCGGCATACTTCGCAAATATATACGAAAATATTTGCATAATTTGTAAAAAATCATTAAGAAATTTGCAGCATTTATAAAAAAATCATTCGATTGCAGTACTTTGAAAATTTTTCGAATAGAAATCCATCTAGCAAATACCAATTAAGTGTTTAAAGTAATTAAAGTCATCGTATTAAAATAATTGAAGTTTTCTTATAAAATCCACAATATATATTATTAATAAATATAATGATGCATTCCCGCATCGTTAACTCAGCGTTGGCTCATACAGGCTTTCCTTTTACCTTTTACTTTATAATTCTCAAAACTTTATTTGTTATTAGAGTAAAAAAAATTACATTAATTAAGGTATATAAAGGTATATAAAAAAAATTCAAGGTATATAAAGGAATTTTATTTTGTTTTAAAAATACAACTTTAAAATCTTTTGAAGCGACTAAAACGAATAGTTCTGTAGTTTTGCAAGACTAGTACAAAGTAGGAAAACTATGAGAAAACGACAAAACATGTAAAAAAGAGGAATAGCCATATTCAGGACTATCTTACCAGTACGCTCGCGAATTCTCTTTCTTTCTCTTTTTTTTTTCTTCTTTCCGTGGTCGAAACGGTAATTTTGTATGGAAGAACGTCAAGAATTTTAGCTCGGTGGGTCGGGAACTGAATCTCCTCCAACTTTACGTCCAGCATGGCAAGGAAAAGCTCGCTCCGCTAACAAAGCAAACTTTTCTCAAGAGCGGCGAAGAAAATGCCACGACGTGCATTTCGTATGCGAATTCTGTCGGTTTGAAGGATGCGAGAGTGCATTCTCGAGTCTTTGCTATTTTTTGATCGGGGTCGTATGAGTAACAAGTCAGCTGGAACGCGTCGATTATGTGAGATGAGCAGACACTCACGTATGCGGTATGGAATTCATTAATAAGAGACGTGACGTCGCGATCTGGAATTGGCGGACGCTGACGTGAGCACGATGTACATATTATTGAATCGTATAAAATATTAAATGTTTATCTAAATTGCTATAATAAATGACTTATAATATAATTATCTTTAATATTATTATCTATAATTATCTTTACTAAAGATTTAAAGCTAAATTATGTTTTAATAGTCAGCACATAATCTTCTTAAATTTGTGGAATTATTATAATAATGTTATAAGAATTATAAAAATCTGAATTATAAAAATTTTAGATTGTAAAATGCACGATTTCTCCATTAATTAAGTGGTGACTCTACGTGTGAACCTATATAACGACGATCTGCGCACATTTGTTCTCGAAATTTCATTGTTGCGGAAGTGAATCCATACGGAAAGTCAACGCAAAGGAGAAACGTCGGTCTCGTGTCACAGGGCATCTACCTGTCGTTCACACATGAGAACCGGCGTATCGTTGACACCTGTTCGAGCGGATAAATCACACGTACGTCGTTGGTGGCGTAACATGCGCCCGGTTATGTCTGGCGTCTCTTTTACAAGCTGAGAGTGAGGTCGAGGGTGAGAGTTTTGAATGGAGCCGCCACAAGCACGGCGATACCCACCTGTTTCATCGGTCGGCGAACTTCGCGAACTCCACTCATACAACTCGTATTTCCGCGTAAATGTGATAAATAAGCATCGTGTTTCAAGATGTTCCTACTGCGCGTCGTTCAATTTCTATAATTTGTTGCAAAAGTATGTTATACAGGTCAAAAGTAAATGAACTATCCTTTCATTCGTAATCCTTTTTATATTTGATTTTTTTACTCTTATATTTTTTTACATTAAAGTTAAAGAAAAAATTTTAATAAATTTAATATATATTAAAAGTAAATATTGTAATACATTCAAAAAGGAGATAATTTTTTATGCTATAGTTAATAATAAGGAAAATACAATTAAAAATATAGATAATCAAGAATAACTTAAAAAAATAAAAAACTAATAATGTATTTATGTTATTTTAATATTGTTGATCTCAGTGTATGATTATAACGTTGAACTAAAATAACTATAAACAATAATTATAAACAAAATTATTTTATTAAAAAAAAATAAAATATTTCAAAATAATTTAACTTACTATAAAAGTCATGTGTAAAACATCAAATAGTTTTATTTTTTTTAACTAAATTTTGTAGTTTTATAAATATTTAAATAACTATTGACGAGACCAACTCGCTGGTATATGGCATAAACTATAAAAAAATTGCTAAAAAGATTATATTATTAATTTTCCATTTTTAAAGTTAGTTTTATAAAAATCTCGTATAAATGTGTTTATTTTACATTTTCAAGTTTTTTGCACGGAACTCCCTTCTTTTCGATTGTACAATTTTCATAGACTATATATTTATCTTTATATTATACATGCGTACATATACATATATGTATTACATTCATAGTGGCAACGAATTTTAAACTATTGTCTTTATTTATTGCTTGAGAATTCATTTTGATTCAACAATATAAAGGTTTAATAAATATCTTTAAATTGGCATTATTCTTGCTTTCAATGTTGAACTTTGAAAGATAAGTTAATATTCTTCTTAAACGATGTAAAAAGAGCTAAAATATTTATTTCAATTTTTCTGACATTAAACGTATATTTAGATTTCTACATTGTTTCAGAGTGTTTGGTTTTCAGAGTATCTATAGCTCAGAGAAAATATTTAACTTTCAGTGAATCCGACGAATTTGTATTCCGCGTATAAATCCGTCCAACGAAGCGTAAAATTCGTGTCCGATTTTGGAGTTATGCTACGAGTCGCGCACCCTATGCGTAATCTAATATTTATACAATTAAGCCGATGGCGGTGGGCGAATGCCAGGGTGAAGGGACGACTAACGAAACCTCGTTAGGCCGATCGGAGCGTGAAACCATCGGCGGCGGTTTCAACCCTTCAAAATGGCCCTTTCCCTGAAAGATGGCCGAGCCTAGCTAATTTTTACGAAAATTACACGAGAGGCAATCTGCCATGCTATAGGCACGTCAAGATGCCATTTTGTGTCAGGACCGCCTCCATCATCTATACTTTTCCATGTTGACTTTGGTCTCGCTTTGCAATAACGCTCGTGTATTTAGAAAAAGCTTCGCATAATAAAACAGTAAATTATAATTGTCTTTAAGAGTCAACACAGGATATCTAAATAATTTATTCTACAAATATTAATATAAAAATATACGTTTTGACTGATTCGGATCCTCTTCAGTGCATAATTAAGCAAATTAATATGCAAATACGCAAATTAATATCGATAATATATGAATATAATCAATTTTTTAAATTAGTCTTACAAAATTAAAGTTATTTTAGCGAATGTTGAATTCTTAGTGTGTTGTTATTGCTTCATATACAGTTCATCTATTTTTATCAATGCATTAAATTGCCGAATTTACTTAACATTGATTTTACTAAACATTAGATATTATTACATTATTAATTATAAATTAAAAAGAATTTTGTCACAACCATCTTACATGAAAGTGTTTCGTATAATATATTCGAAGTGTTGACAGCTCACGCGCTATAGATCTAATGAGAGTCGTCACGCAAAATATCAATCGATATATACGAAGACGGATGGAGAAAAGAGAGAATATCTTTGGATAGTAATAAATAATTTTCCTGAGATTGTTAATAAATAAATATGAGCTAAATATGTAAAAAGCAAGATATATATATATATATCTTTCTTACTCATGAAATAGTCTAATGGATTTTACAAGTACGAATTTCTCGATTAAGTTTTCCACATAATTTGCAACATGAAAGAATGTCATATTCTACAGAAATTCAATTTATTTTAACTTAAAATTATTTCTTCTAAATCGTATACTTCGATTACTTTGTGACTCCTGTTTGTCGACGCTTATAGTTTTCCTCGCTTAGAGCTGACTTAATAATTTGTCAGGGCATCTCGACTGAAGAAAGGGCACCAGAGTCGGCTACTGGTTCGGGGTTGCGTATCTTTCGCAAAGATCTCGTCCCCAAGAGTATGCGGGCCACTTTGTTTCGGCAATGAGAACATCAAAGGACCCTACCGTTTCTCCCTTTTCTCTCTCTCTCTCTCTCTCTCTCTCTCTCTCTCTCTCTCTCTCTCTCTCTTTCTCTCTCGCGTGCAAAAGGAAAAAAGGAGAGGGAGAAAGAGGAGAGGGATAAAGTAAAGAGAGTTCATATAATTTGCTTTTCACTTCGACGGATTTCAATACTATCGGAAATCTAGGAATCCATCCATCCCTCTTCCCTCTACCCTTTTCGCTTCCTCTCGCTCGGCAGTAATCGTGCACGTCTCTTCTACAAAGGCACGAAATTAGTTTCGGACGAGATTCGATTTTCATCGACGGCTGGCATATGGGATCGAAAAGAGGCCGTTTAGCAGGCTACACGATGTGACATCTGCGAAAAGCGAAAGTGACGAAGAGATATACCATCGGAATGATCAGAATTGACATTATATAAGGAAAAACATCGATTTTTATTCTATAAGGAAGTGGTTTATGTTAGTGCAAAATTTATAGAAAGTATATGTAAATGCTGATATCAGACATTGATGATGAAAAAGATATCTAAATAATAAGATATCTGAATAAGAATCGTTTAAATAAAGTTCCTTTGTTTTAAAAAACACAGTTAAATATTATCGTTAGGAATAAAATAAAATGGTTTGAATTATTTCCATATTATTATAATTTTTCATTCGAATGATACAACATTTAATTTTAATAATAAAAAAAATAATAATAAAATACTTTTACATTTCACGATAAACTCAGGTTTTAGACTTTTTTAGATTTTGTTTTGTATTTTCACATGGTGTGTATATGAATTTGTTAAAATATAATTGTGTGTGAAACATTTTCTATTTTATTGGCAATGATTTAATACAAGATAAATTTTGCCATTTGTAATTTATTATTCTGATTGATCTTTGTAATTAATAATAAGTAATGATTTGTGTACGTATACATGAATGAAAGAAAGCTAGATTTTTTAAAACAGTACACTTTAAGATCTATTGAAGTTCTTTTAATTAATCTATACGATAATAATAACAATAAATTGTAATAATAAATTTTATACGTTTAAATATATTCAGATTAATTATTCGAGCAATTCGTTCTGTTCTCTTATGTACTTTAAATGGAATATCGAGGTAATTTTTTTTCTGAGAAAAAATCCTATACATTGTGAATCATTCGCGAGAAAAGAATTCCTGATAAACCACTGCGTTATCGTGCTGCCTTTGCTTGGAATATTGTGCTCAACTATAATAGCCGATGACGTTGCATGCACTCTACGAAGTTCTCCGCTTTCACAAGCGGCTTTCTTACAGAATAAAGATCGACGTTGTTTCTCCTTAATGTCAATTCGCATAACTTCCGTGTATTGTATCTCGTAGCGTCGATGTTCATCGTCTTCGCTTTTCGTAAACGTCACATCGTATATAACGTAAACTAACATGTCAGAGTAAAACGTAATACAATCGATAGGGAGCCTCTTAAAAAAAAATAAAGACGAGAGACGAGAATAAAGTATTAATTCTGAACTATGTTTCAGAGAAAAATTATTTGAAACTTTTGAAAATTAATATTTATGTTTAATTTATTTATATGTTTACATACATGGTTGACAATAGCTGTTAAAATATGTTTAAAAATTTAATATTTTATTTGACAAATTAAATTATTTTTGATTTTTTATTTATTACTTCCTCAGTAATATTTTTATTTATTTTATTAAAAATGAAATGTGTGCTATGTGTATTCATTTTCAAGACAAATTTGACATATAACGTAAGATTAATTGTTTTAAAAAAAATGTAAATAATTGTTAACTTTCTATTTGTTAAAATTTTTTTTTCAAATGACATATTTAAAAAAATATTTTTCCGTACTTTTATTTATTTTTTACAGCCGATCATTTTTTTCATCATATACATTTAAACTAAATGTAAATAAATTTACTCTCTAAATCTGAATCAGTGGATAATCACTGATATCAGTGCCAAGTATGCCACTGGTAATCAGTGAATTAAATATGAGATCCCTAACCCCTAAGCTAATCTTTATTATGTGATGTTACTAACTTTGTTTTAGTGCTTAAATTCAATGAATATGGTATTGGAAAATTGAAATTAACGTGCAAATATCAATATTTTAGTTATGTAATGCTCAAACATTCTTCCTTTTTTAGTTGAATTTCACTGATTATCAGTGCCAAATATGCCACTAGATAATTAGTGACTCACTGATTCAGATTTAGAGAGTATACATAAATTATAAGCGCAAGTATAAATTATTAGAGCAAATAATGAATTAAAATAAAGCTGAATTTTTTAAAATAAATTCTTCATTTATTGTATTAATTTATTATATTAATTTAATTATTCACTGCTTTTTAAAATTATAAAAATAATTTGTTGACTGTAACTTTAAAATATTATTGTAATGTGCGCGTATATACGCGCATATATGTATATGTATGTGAATAAGTTAAACAGAAATTATAAATAAAAAAATATTAGATAATTATTAGATAAGTTTGTATTTGACTGGCATATAATATTTTAATTAAAGTTGCTGCTCACGGCAATAAATAGTAATGTCTGTATTTTATTTAAATTAACTTTTATTTAATTGATTTCTGTAACTATGCATGACACTTCAGTGTCGCAAGAAAATCTTACAAAATTAAGAGCTTAATTTCTTGAAAGACATTCCGATTCCTCTTCAGAAGAAGACAAGCTTCGCAGCTTAGTTGCCATTTTCCACTGCGCTTATTTTCCTATAGTCAGTCAGAGAGAGGATGTAAAGAGGGCCCGATTCCCGGCGTCACAGTCGCTCCACTGTCGCGGAAGAATCATGGACGCGCAAGTTTACGAGATTGGCATGCAAACTCGCCCTGTTGCCGTCGCGAGAAAGAGAAACGAATCGCCTTTTTATTCGGTCGACAAAATCGATACTCGACGGGGCCCGCCCGTGTGCCGAACGTGAAAAAGGGCGCCATGGCCCCCTTGGATGGATAGCTGAAACGACGGATGGACGGATGCATAGCAAACACCGTACGATGGGATTTTCAAGGATTCCTTCGTTTCCTCCTTCCAAATACGGTCGACAGCCGATGCTGAACTTAATATTGATTCGCGTTACGCGCTTGCAATAGAACAGTTATTCAATATACATATATTCGTTCCTGCAATAAAGTCTACATTTCTAAGATAATCAATTACATTGATACCAAGGAATTTGCTATTCTTAAGTAAAGTTGAAAATATAATTGAAGAACTTGTTCAGATTTCTTAAGAATACCAATTATTTGAAACATAACAGAAATAATTTTGTATTAATATATAAATATTAACATATAAATTATTCTTCTAGACTTAATAAATGTATATTTATTATAATTATGATGACCATATTTTCTTAAAGAAAAATAAAGGAAAAATTTGAAAAGGTTAAAGCTTTGTTCCTATATGTTTTCAAACTAGTTTGTAACTGTCAAGACTCTGTGCATTATAAAATTTTATTGATATATAATAAAAAAAAAATAAATTGAGATAATGCGCAGTTTTCTGATAGTTTGAAACTGGTTCGACTGTATTGGAACAAACCTTTGAAATAATAAAAGGTTCGAAATAATAAAAAATAAAAAACAATCGTAGTTTGAATAAATTTAATTTTAAAAGTTAAGACATATAAAAAATTAACAAAACAAATTGTATTTATATACATGAAACTGTAAAAATTTACTCATTAATATAATATTAAACATTAGAACGCTAGTTAGAAAAGAACTCGGAAAAGAATTTTCCGTAATATCAAATAAATGACAGTATTGGAAAATAAAGAACTGTCCTTTACAATAAAGGACATATGGTAATTATAATATTAATATACATTATTTTTCTAGATTTAATAAATATATATTTATTATAATCTAAATATTGTCTATAATAAAAAAACCACTTGCTATAACATTTTTGTTTTAATATAATACTACAGTATTCGAAATTAGAAATATTTTAAATTTTAATATTTGAGTCAAAGTATATATAATAGCATGTATTACAGAGTGTATTCTCCTTAACATGTAGCCGCTTACTCGTCAGTGAATCGTAAAAATGAGCCGGTCGTAAACGAAGACTTCGAACAGTCATGTTGAATGCGAAAACACAACGGTATCCATTACAATTTGAACTTTAGATACACGAAATAATAAATTGAGACATGTTACGGATTTTATATGGACCAAGAACATCTATGAAAATTTTTATGAGCGCATTACACGTGAGACATGTAATTATAAGGTATTAAATTCATAACAGATAAGAATGTTCTAATAGAGCGTTAATATAATTTATACATAATTGAATACAGTGAATAAAAGAATACATAAATATATAATTTTTTCCACTTTTGCTGAAAATATTTTCAATTGATACTTATTACTTATTACTTGACATTATCGGCAGCTTACAGCTGAATGCTCTTTAAAAATTAACGCAGCGAACTTCCTATGACTTACTTCTGCTTGAAACTTATCGAGTATTGTAGATTTCATGAAAAGAACATTTACAACATATATCAGAACATTTACAATAATGTTTTTAATGTATTAAGTTTAAATTATGTAAACGATGAAATGAATTATATTGTTAATTACACATCTAAAATAATTAAATAGTTTTAAATAAATTCTTATATATTCTTGCTATTTTTAAAGTTTATTTTAATTACAATTGTAATTACAATTATTTAATTTTAAAATTGTTTATAATTTACAATTAATTATAAATATATAAATCCTTTTTTGAGAATAATATATTTATAGCATTTCTTTAAATAAATTTTTAAATAAAAATTGTTCATTAAGAATGTTAGAATATATAAAATAGAAAAAAATAGAAAAAGGATCAAAGTTTTTTTCACTTTAATCTAAAAAGAAGGTTGATTATGGTGACATCAATGATATAAAAAATATAAAAGTATCTCTAGTTAACTCTTTTTACATTTAATTTTAATTATGTGTATTATCTAACTATCTATCTATCTATACATATATATATATATATATACAGA
>NW_017259281.1:1594779-1604230 GCF_001594045.1 Atta colombica | reverse complement strand
GCACACGCACGCACACACATATTAATTTTTATTAATTAAGTATTACAATATTAAAACATATAAATACTATAATATTTTTATATTAATTAAATATTGTAATTTTAATGAATTATATAAAATTTGTTAAATAATGCTTGATCAATTATGCTTTAATTATGATATTGGAAATTGATAAAATTAATAACGTATTTTTCTCGATAATATTTGTTAACTCGCTTTGTTCCAAAACCGAAATTGAGTTTAAGACAAGGTTTGAAGTTATACGTGAAACTTGGATTCCCCGCGAGAGTATTCCGCAATACACACGCATGAAATCACATATTGGAAGTAGATCTCGAAACTCACACTTCTCATACTTCTGGGATTATGCACTGGGTGATCGATAAGTCCCTTTGCTAGCGTGCATTAATATTCGACAAGTTGGACGTCTGACGATTTCTTGGCGATTTTATAATCTGAAGAAGATGGACGAAATTCTCGTTGGTTGATTTCGGACGTCATCGAACTCGAAATGGTCGGATACGTTGCTCGTGCAAATAAAATATCCGCGAAAAAACATCTCGGTAACTCGCAGATACCCGGTCGGAAAAGACACGATCGTTGGATGCAGGAAATTGAGGATTTCATATATAGGTATTTCGTGAGATATATCCTTTTGAGGTTTTTTATTCTTTAAAAATTGAGTAAAATTTGGAAAAGAGTTCGATGCAGTAAAATTTGTTTTAAATATTCTCTTTATATAAATTTTATTTTAAATAGTTATACTAATAAAAAGATGAGATTTTTTAAATATAAATGTAATTTAAAAAAATGAATTAAATATTTGATTAATATAAAATTATTTAGAAATAAAAAAACTTATATGTAATGCATTACAGGATTTATTAATAAGCATATTTAATTTCATGTTAACTTCCGAGTTTAAATTTTAAATTATATATTTTTATGAGTAAATTAAATAATTTTTAAATAAATAAAGAAATCCCTCATATTCGCACATAACCAGATAAAATGTTACATATTTATTTTTATAGTTAGTACACATTTCACTCTGTATGACATGACTTGGCTAACATAGTACATGCAAGTACCTTCTTCAAGAAGTATAAAATAGCAGTAAATCTTGTCGAGAGGAAAATAACATTCTGTCCACACATAGACGGTCATTCAGTCGTCCGGGAAGAAAGACTGTGCTTTCCGAAAGTGGGTGCTTTATTCTGAGTGAAATTATACCGTGGCAGAGGTACAGTTATTGCGTCACGACATGTGAATCGATATGTTGGTCGTTCATGATTCTGCAGTGTAAAATATTGCCGAGAAATTGAAGGTAAGGCACAGCAGATTATCGTGACCGCGAGATATCGAGCTACGTGCTAGCGTATCCCACGATAACATATGAAAGATGTGTCATGTTGCCCCCTTGGGCAAAAGTAGGAGGGAGTCGAATTCGTCTCGAAAATAATGCTGACGCAAGTTTCCAATCCTTCGCAATGCGCCGGTTATTGTTTTATAGGATAGAACAAGACACTGGCTGGTCAATCTCTCGACTGACGGAAATAGCGCGGCAACGATACCGTTATCTATAGTATTTCAGGTAATCTCCCAATAGATTAGAAATAAAGTACATTGGATTATTTAAGGTTGAGGATACTATTGAGATACGTAAAGACAGTAGTATAACTTTACGATAGTTTTGCGGAATAAATTGAACGGTATATACATCAAATTAGTTATTTAATCAATACTATAAATTTGAAAGATAATAAGATAAATAAGGGCCAATTAAATGATTATAACTTATATTTATTGTTTTCTTGATATTTTGATAATTGTGCTTTATACAGATAATAATGCAATCACGTATCATTTAATTTAAAAACTAATTATTATTAATTTAACAGATAAACCAATCTTTTTATGTACTATTAAAAATTGGTTATCTTAAATCTTTTTTATATCATTATTAAGAATCAATATGATCTTCTTAAGTTGGAAATGTAATAAAAATTGCAAGTAAATCAATCAATCAAAGACAATTTTAAATATTTAAGAAGTAGTAGAAGTGAGAAAATTTAAAATGAATCAGTTAATCAAAGATAACTTTATTTCAGTCTTACATTAATTTACATTTAAAAATGTCTAATTTCTTAATGCCCTTCATATATGACAAAGAAGAAAATTTATATACAACAAAGATTATCAATCATAATTAGCTATAATAAGCAGAAATAAGCAATTTAAAGAATGAATCTTTTAATTTAATAATGCTAATTAAATTCTACATTTTATTAATACTTGCAAACGAATTGATGGGTTCATCCCACACAACGATAAACATAGATGACTAGAGTGACACACGCTCGCTGATGCCATCGTTGTTGACTGGCACGAAATAGGGACGGCAAGAGTGGTTGTGCAAGCGGTGATTAAAGTTATCGACCATAATGAGAAGCGGGAACTCTCGAGTTAACGACTACTGGGCTAGGCTAGTCGCGTTTACATTGTTGGTAGCGGATACTGTGAGAGTTTAGACATAATGCGAATATACCGTTAGCTACGGCAATTTTTTAAAAAATCTGCAGAAGCTAAGAATATCGCAGGTCGTTTATTATCTGAAAATTGTTGATACAAAACCGGCATTTCATATCCAACGGTCTAATAGAAGACGGGAAAAAAAGAAGATGGAAAAATCTCAAACAACCATAAAGGGATAAGAAGACTACGAAGAATTTCAGGAAACCTTCAAGCTAAGCTTCAACCAGATCATCGATCTTCCAACGTTCCATTTTTCTTCGCTCATTTGACTGATCGATGATGCACCCCAGGTTTTCATAGCTATTGAATCGATGAATTTCATAGCTGTCGAAGCACCTTCTTTGCTTCCGGCAACACGTGCTGTATTCGCTTTTTACACGTACGTGGATCTTGTTTCGTAGATTAATGGTCTTAGCGTTCTCAATTTATCAAAATATATGTAATTATATTGAATTATCTTAGTACTAGTAATACTATATCTATAGAAAATTAATTTTATTTTACGTGAAAGTAATAACTTTGCATGAAGAAGCAAGTAAAAAAAATAGAGTAAAATTTTATCATATAATATTTTCTGAAGAAAAATAATATATTACAAATATGATAAAATAGGAAGAATATATGAAAAGATTATTTTATTTGCGTATTTCTTAGATTTTAAAAAATTTAAACTTTGAAAAATTTATCGTTTATTTGCGTGCATGTAGGTCTAGATATCATTATACTCATCGTGGCCAAGAATAGCAGTCATGCTTGTTCAGTTTATACACACATACGGTAGCTTTCGCAGGCGGGTGCGACAATGAGGTCGACGTCATTACGGAAATATTTCTCTTCACCGTTTTCCTCTCTTCAGGTTCTCTAACCAACCATTTCTTCATTGCAAAGGTCTCTTCGATGGCGATACGGCCTCGCGAATGAGGCGCTCGAAGCTGCAAAGATCACTCCCTCATGAATATTCACCTGTGGCGGCCGAATTAGTCGCCCTTTCCCTTTCTCTCCTACCACCCCTCTCGTTTGCGGTAACGCGAAACGTGCTATGAGTACTCTGACGCCAACATTTACGGAAGACTACAACAATGATTATCATTGCAACTGCGATTTCGATGGAACATTATATTATATGTCCTCGGAATCACTGTCTGTTGCAGATTCTATATGATTAATATATACAGTCGAATCTAAATATTTCTAATATTCGAAACACCAATTTTTACCAATTTTTGCCCTTTTTTCTTTTTTCTTTTCTCCTTTTATAATTTTAGATTGTCTTAGAATATATCACGCTTTAATAGTAATTTGTTTATTTCTAATATCTTTCCTCAATCTTTACACGGTTTTGTTAGTTTCTAAAAATTTAACTAGATACAGGTTTAAAAATAATTTTGTTGGATCAAAATAATTATGTGGGACGCTCAAGCATAAAATTCTAAAAAAAATTCTGATATTGTAATAAACAGCTTTCTTACATAAATATTTTGGTAATTCATAAAGTTATTTTCAAATCTTCTTTTCTCAGCTCGTCTCTTGTCAGATGTGGTGACCTATTTTACATATGTATATACACTGATATATAGGATCTACAGTTTTCAAATAAATTCGTCATATCAAAAGCGGTTATCATAGCAAAGATACTTTCGGTGATTTGCCATTGCCTTTCGAGAGCTGATGATAATAATAAAAATTGATATGTGTATTCTGAATGGATTTAAAAACCTTTGGCATAGAAGAGTAGCCACACAACTCTCTATACAGAGTGAAACGTTTATAAAATAGGCTATTTGAATAATTTGCTTTTTTTTTAAAATAGAAAGAAAATTTTCAAACAGTTGAAACAACACTATCAAAATATGTTCTCAAAACTAAGCAATTTTGAAACTTTTCTTTCTATTGTTAAAAACAAGCGAGTTATTTAGATAGCCTCACTTTATAAACTTATAATCGTCACATTTTAAAATCTTTATCTAGCTAAATTTTTAGGTATTTTGACAAAATTACTCTTTCTATGTACATCTACTTCTATATATTATATGTAGTGACAGTATCTGGTCATACTCCTGATTATATGGTTATATATAACATTTTCTATTTTTGTCGCTGTACATACATAGACACATGTCGTGTAAAGAATATAGAATAGAATAGAAAAGATTAATATACGATAAGAAATATGGTTGTGCGTAACTTTTTCAATGATATAGTTATTTTTTCAATATTGTGATTTAGATAGCACTTTAAATAGCCCATGACAGGTTTTGTTACTGTACAACTAATAATGTTATTGAATATAACATATTTTCTTGTGGAACAGAATAATAAATGTATTTTCTCTGCTTGACAATTTTTCTATTATTAACATAAAAATGTTTTCTTTTTTTATACAAACGTATCGTACGTATTTTCATAAAATCTGCGTTATTTTACTGCAAATAAATTTATCATTAATAATTTGTCTTTAATTTTTGTATTATATGCTTTTCTTTTATTGCTAAAAAAAGAATTATTGTATTGTGCTAAAATTTGATAGCAGCAATAAATAGTATCTTAAATAGCAAATATTTCATCGTTTATTTGCCGATCAATTTTTTAAAGTATCTACATCTGACGTTTAGTTTAGTATATAATTATATGTGCACAATATTGTAGATATTTGGTGTTGTGGTACACAATATTGTAGATATTTGGTGTTGTGGTAACGATTGGCTCGTTAATCGCGAGTCTGGTAAAGATTCATGAGAAGCCGCGCTATGAAGACCGTTAGGAATAATTAAGGGAAGCTCATAATTATACTCGGCAGACATCTCGAGATTTTCTTTTTCGCAGATCTCGCTTGGCAAGCTTCTTTCGAAAGCCATCAACTCGTTTATCTCAACCTCCGTTCTGGAATTTCGATGACGCATACTTATTAAACGTTTTACTTCTTGCTATCTGTAGTTAAGTTTTCTGCAGAATGTAATGTAGTGCCATAGTTATAAAACTCTTACAAGCATTTATGATAATATTTCTTTTTAAATGTACACGTAGAAAGATTTAGAATGTTATAACAAAGTTTGCAAAAAAGAAAATAGATAATAATATACATTTGATGCTTAAAAAGAGATTTGATAAAATACATTTTTATCAACGGATTATATTAATAATTACTTAATTACAAACTATTGTTTCATATTTGAATTAATATTTTAATAGATATTAAGAAGTGATAACAAAAACTGTGATTCAATTTTGCTACTATGTTTAAAACTTTCTTTTACGATTTAATGATAATAATAAATTTGCAAAGTGTAAGCACTATTAGAACTCATAATTATCAAGAATTATACAAGAAGGAAATGTTATGTTCTTCAACTGGCGATCGTTCAAATGAGCCCCCTTTTTGTTCGTACTTGAAATTGCCATACGGCTTATTACGACGTTACACCCTTCAATCGCAAAGTTGGACGCCGTAAAAGCGTCGTGATACAAACCGCGTCTCTCCAGACAATAAGAAAGGACGGTAGTTTCACGACGAATAGAAATTTCTTTGGTCGAGCATTAAATAATGATCTTAGTAATTTTATTGCATTAAAAAGTTTTGATCCTCATAATGAACAAGAAAGATAAAAGTTTCTTTAAAAAATATTTAAATATATTATGCAAGCATACACAATATGCATCAATGTCAATTATATAAGAAATATAAAATACATATAAAAAGATTAAATAAATAATATAGCTTTAATAATTAAAAATAAAAATTTTTTAATTTTTAAACTTTCAGTAAAATGATTGCTTGTTCTTAACTAACGTAATTAATTTTAAATTAATGAAAATTATATGCAGAACATTGCAGGAGAGAGAGAGAGAGAGAGAGAGAGAGAGAGAGAGAGAGAGAGAGAGAGAGAGAAATTATGGCAAATGCCAAGTTATATCTAGTGTATCCGTTTAATTTACTGCAAAATCGCGAAATGTATACTAGACTAGTCCTGTTACAAGAGCGAGTTGTTATGCCATCCGTTAAAATGTAGGTATATATCTCGAAAACACCGCAGTTAAAAAATGCAAGTTACTGTAAGCGAAAAAATATACTTTCACGCCACACAACATAACAAACGCATCGTTGCATATTTCACTGTTGCAAAAGCTGACACAGTCCAAACGGGGATTAGCGGCGCGGTTTTGCAGTTTCCACTTTTTTAGATACACGCACGATTTCCATTAAATGCTTTAGTTAAACTTTTGTACATTCTTTAGTTTAACTTTTTTATATTTTCTGCTTATATAGGTAGAAAATTTTAACGTAACTTGCGTTTATAGTTATATTAATTAATTATTAATGTAAATATTAATTAGTTTTGTATACATTGGAATATATATATATATATATACACACACACACATATATTTTTTTAACAAAAAGATTCTTAACAAAAAGATCAGTCGAACCTGGATTTCTTAATTAATTCTTAAATAATATTTCAATATGTTCAAATTCTATGTGTATTCACTTCTACAACTATTCTACCCATTGATATCATCTAAATAATGTTGTCTTAACAACATTATTTTAATTGAAAATAATTTTGTTAATTCAATAATACATCAAGTTTTAATAAGATATTATTTGTTTCATTAATACTGTTGTTATATAAATCAACAAGATTATTTTTAATTAAAATAATATTGTTGAAACAATATTATTATTGTAATGTATAACAACAAATAATAAAGAAAATGTATTTACGCTTTCTTCTATTATTGGTTAGCAGTTATTTTAAATGACACTCCGTATAATAAATAAGATCTTTTAATGTAAATCATGTTTTTAATGTAAATTCTTATTTCCCGAGAAAAACAAAGATATGATATCGTTTCCTTATTAATTAAAAGACTGATGTTTCCGTTCAATATCAATAATAATAATTAGTGATACACGTGGCGAATATTATTGTACATAAGTATGCAAGGCGGTTCTCAATTGCGCACTTGGATGAAGGGCATAATCATATCATGTCACGAGATCGTATACTAGATGATACATTTGGATTGATGGCAAAGAGGGAGAGCGGACCCGTAAAATGATACCTGCAAGGGGTAGCTCGAATGTTAATTGCCTGCATAATTAATGCCATTACCCGTACTCAACGCTTCCTCAGTTGATATAAAGTACATAGGGTTTCTGAAGTATCCAGTGCTTGTATATAATATTTGAAATTGATATTCAAAATGTTTAACACTGTTAGTAATACGTATAATGATTGATATAGTTATGCAAATTAATATAATTTACATTTTTTTACTTATAAATACATATCAATAATCTTTTCATTTATATATTAATTATATTGTATTCAGAATAAATAACTTTTTTTTATTCACATAAATTTTTATTTATTAACTTCTCAGATATTTTTTGTTTATTTTATATACATAATACAGATATACAGAAATATTTACAATACACACTTATATATATATATACAATACACATATTTACAATACAAATATTTATAATACACATTTATATGTGTGTTTGTGTGTGTGTGTGTGTGTGTGTGTATTTACGTTGTATATGTGGTTTATAGAAAATTTTTATTTAATCTTTTTATCATCAAATTTTACATTTATTTTTTCAAAAATTTTTATTAATTTTTATTTTTATTTATTTGTGATAAAACAAACATTATCATATTCATATATCTATATATGCAAAACGAGAGAGAGAGAGAGAAAGAGAGAGAGAGAGAGAGAGAGAGAGAGAGAGAGAGAGAGAGAGAGAGAGAGAGAGAAAGAGAAAGAGAAAGAGAAAAATGAAGAGAGAAATAGAAAAGAAATGATCGTACGAAACATCGTTTCAATCATCTTTTATGCATGCGCACATGTGTATGTATGTGTAGTCTATTAGCAAATAGCTATATATTTCTCATAAAATGTTACCAATTTGAATGAGAAAAGTTAATTAAATTACAATTAGTAACTCCTCGTTATTTCTCGTTGCCATTTTTTGCTCATTGCGAGAATGAATAATGATAAATAAAGCCATCGTTGCTTTGACGTGAAATATACGGCGCTATTTATTAATTGAAGTTGAATTGACTCTATCATGGTAATTGCCTCACTCGAATTTAACCGAAATAGTTCACGATGAGAAAAACTCAATTATTATGTAGTGTCCCAAAATTATCGAATGTTATGATTGATATGATACAATTTAATTAAACTAAAAATTTTAATTTTAACTTTTAAAAAGTAAATACTTCTTTTAAAAATAAATACTTCTTTTAAATTGATACGCCTTTATTTGATTTATACCATGCTTTAATTAATTTATTTTATTTCTTTATTTTATTTTTAATTATATTTTATATTATCTCGAACTTTTCTTTATGTGGGAATACTATTAGATTTTATTTTGAGGTAATCATCGTATCTAACCCCTGCGACAGCGTACCTGACTCACCTTATGTGCAACCACTCATGACATGTAATTGAGGGTTGTTTTAACCTTGTCTCTCCTTTGGATAGGGGGCAATACGTGGGCGTCGATTAGATCATTCATTGCAATCCCCCGTCACGCACCGTTTTGCGGTTTACCGCATTTCTCCGCCTTTTCAGTTCTATAGTAGGGTTGCAACCCCTCTCCTTTCCCCCTTTTTCTTGAATTCGCGTAACCCTCGATATGCTTCAAAGTTTTTAATTTTGTTTCCAGTACCTATGGTTACGTATGCAACACGATGACCATTAACACGAATCAACTTCCGCGAAAAAGATAGTAGATCAATGTCGAAAAACGTACAATTTGCGATCATAAAGCATTCATTTTAATGACAAGGATGTGCTGTGTATTGTAGCGAAACGAGGCGTTGAAACGGATGTTTTACGGATGTCTGATATATTGCATATGTGATATACATGAACGAGATATTATTAGTCGCGC
>NW_017259281.1:1592827-1594679 GCF_001594045.1 Atta colombica | reverse complement strand
CAAGAATTTACCAATTTAATAATAAAGTATTAATAATCAGATTCTCGACACAAAATATAAAATTTAAGATAGTTACCTTAAATTCGATGCTTCCATGCATTTCTTTTGCCAACGTGGGATTGCGCCCTTAATAGCATCATCCATGCGAGTTAAATTGTCAAGCTCCTTCATGAATCTCAGGTGTGACATAACGAACAAATGTGACGTGTCTTCAAGTGCACGATCGACCGCTAAAAAAAGTTTTGAAACAAGTTGAGAACAAAACTCGATGTATGTATATACACATTGACGAGATAATCAACGTCGAATCATTGTTGATAAGATAAGAAACGTGTCGAAAAACAAAATTTGGAAAATTGTAACACCACTTGATTAATTCAATTTCTACCAACGTCTAAGATACGCGTTGGTGTCAGTGTACATATATATATATATATATATATACATTGTATATCAATCATTTAATTTTGCTATCAATTTGGCTATCGATTTTTATTACAAAAACTTTATTAATTAATTCTTTAATTAATCATGTAAAGACAGAAAATTCTAGTAATACAGTTAATTTTTAATAAAACAATACATCATAAACACGTATCGTAATTGTGGCAAAACAAAGTATGTAAAAATTTTCATTTTATCTTCTAACTTATTAAAATTATGGTGTGATAGAATAATTAGAAACTGTGGAATTGTATTCATAAGAAAAAACTATAAAAAGTTTGATGATCCTTTTTGGACTGCAAAAATGTTTTTTTTCGTGAACAAAAATTGCTTTTATGAATTTTGTAATTATGAATCTTCTATTTTCAATAAAGCTTATTTGATTTACGTGTGTAATTCAGAACAAAAATTTACATAAGTACATTTGTTCCACAATTTCTTTCTTATGATTATTTAGTAATAGCCAACAGATTCTGCAGCGAAAATATTAGTGATGGCTACCAGTCAGCTTGCCATTATCGGACAGAATTTTCGAAAAGCGCAGTCGGCATCGAACATCCCCGAATCCCGGCATGAAAATAACGACCGCAGGCGTGTATACTGGCGGAACGAATAAATGTTATCCGGCTCGCTTTGATCATTCATTCTAGGGCAGAACCGGGCCGGCGCGGCAGCGAGTCCGTGGTACTCGAATAAGTGTGCTGCGAAGTACTAAATTGCGCTAAATTGCGGAGAGAATGCGTTAACACGCCCGAGCTACATACCGCGTAGCCTGTTCTGATCGACAATCAATTTGATGCCAAAGAATTTATCGCATATACAGAATGAAACGTGCTATTCAATATTGATCTATACAATTGAGGATGATTGTTTCAATAGACAATTAAATTACTTTCAGTTTTTTAGTTGCTACAAAATATTATCATTACATACAAAATATTTTTAAAAATTTATTTTATAAAATGCTTTTGTGTAAAATACATATTTAAATATTTTTCGATAATGAAAAATAGCCAAATTTTTATATTTTTCACATTTCAAAAAATAATTCTTGAATTGAGAATAATTTTTCCGTTTTTATTTTCAGTGTCTCTCTGCTAAACGGTACAAAATAAAAATATTGTTGCGCTATTAAGGCTATGCAAATCTTTTATCTTTTATTTCTTATCATTTATTCTTATTTTATATATACATATAATCTGTATATAATTATACAGTCACGTGAAAGAAATATCACTAAAACAGGAGATAGTAGAAAATCATGAAAGAAATGTCACTGAAACAGTAAATGGTACATAATAAAAAAATTAAGAATACTAAGAAAAATTATTATGTAAAATAACATAGAATATCACAAATGTGTGTGTGTATGTGCGCGCGCGCGCGTTTGTGTGTGTGTGTGTGTGTG
>NW_017259281.1:1590879-1592773 GCF_001594045.1 Atta colombica | reverse complement strand
TTTGGTGTATGTGTGTGTGTGTGTGTGTGTGTGTGTGTGTGTGCGCGCGTGTGTGTGTGTGCGCGTGTGTGCGTGTGTGCGTGCGTGCGTGCGTGTGTGCGTGCGTGCGTGTGTGCGTGCGTGCGTGCGTGCGTGTTCGTGTGCGTGTATGATATATATGTACATATATATTACGCATAAGGTTTTTATTTTTTATTTTATCGTTTAAAAAAATGATTTTATTACATCAATTCTATCGCTTTAAGTTAAGTTAAAATGAGAGCAAACATAACAAAATATTTTTAAAATATTTTTTACTTTGCACCTCACTCACTTTTTTATTTATTTCTAAATTTTTTGTTTCTTCTTTTATGTTTTTTAAATAAAATTTTGCTCACTTGGAGAATCTTTACGGTATACCAGTGTATCGTACAGCACATCCGATTGAAAAATTTTGCTCCAGGCGAATTCAAACATATTGATCATTTTTTCTTATGATAAGATTGCATATTGTGTAACAGATATACAATGCAGCTCGCAACAAATCTTTCTAATTAATTTTATAAAAATTCTATTTCTAATCTTATTATTATTCATATAGGCGTTCTTCCATTAAGATAAAATCACTATGATTAAAAATTCTTGAAGTTTCCTTAAAGAATTTAGAAATAAGTAAGACGATTAATAAGGCGCGAAGTAAAATTTTTTTAATTTTTTAAATTATAACAATTTTTTTAATTCTATTATCGTGCTTTCTCTCATTTTGACCAAAACGATATCGCCATAAAATCATTTTTAAAATAATAAAATAAAAAATAATAGCTTTTATAAATACTACTTTACTTTTTATTTTTGAATGTTGTATTGGCAAGATCTGATAAACCTATGCTGTCCATTAAAGCGTATGCACTTACTGATACTCGATAAATTTGATTCGTTATTTAATATGTGAATTGTAAGAGGTTGAAAATCGCGAATCTAGAATAAATTGTACCAATATAGGATTCACAAAGTTAATATTAATGAATAGAGAAAGTCTTGGAGAGAATGCGTTTTACATTCTCTTCTATTTGTCCGTATTTTGCGTAATCCGAGTATTATTCTAGAGACCAGTAAATTATCTTTGCCTTTCAAGTGCTTAGTTGCGACCGACAGTCATTTCTCCGCAAAGACAATCTCGAAAGATTATGCCTTTGTCGACTCCATGTTTGAGTTTGTTGACCTCCATAGTGACTTAACAAGACTCTTCAGCCAATAAGTTTATATGACGGATGCCCTTTACATATCGCCATAATTTTAGCTAGTCTTTCCCTTTTTTTCTCTCTCCAATTCTTATTTCTCTATCTCGTACTACCAAGTGATTTAGAATCGATTATTATTGATTATAAACAGTGGATATGACATAATATATGTATTGTAAAATAACATAGAATATCACAAATGTGTGTGTGTATGTGTGCGTGCGTGCGTGTGTGCGTGTGTGCGTGCGTGCGTGTGTGCGTGCGTGCGTGTGTGCGTGCGTACGTGCGTGCGTGCGTGTATGATATATGTACATATATATATTACGCATAAGGTTTTTATTTTTTATTTTATCGTTTAAAAAGTGATTTTATTACATCAATCCTATCGCTTTAAGTTAAGTTAAAATGAGAGCAAACATAACATAAAATATTTTAAAAATATTTTTTATTTTGCACCTCATTCACTTTTTTTTTATTTATTTCTAAATTTTTGCTTCTTCTTTTACGTTTTTTAAAATTTTGCTCACTTGGAGAATCTTTATGGTATACCAATATATCGTACAGTACATCCGATTGAAAAATTTTGCTCCAGACGAATTCAAATATATTGATCATTTTTTCTTATATATTGTGCTGACATATATATGTATTGTGCTTTGACATATATATATATA
>NW_017259281.1:1588996-1590648 GCF_001594045.1 Atta colombica | reverse complement strand
ATATATATATATATATATATATACACATATATATATATATACATAATAAATAATAATGTATACATATAATATATATACATTACTTACATACAAATTTTTAAAAACTTTTTCCTAAAAAGTAGTTTTCGATTAATTTCGAAAAAACGAAAAACACACAAGGTTACGAGGTAGTGATATCAGATACATGTTCAATGCCGTTTCGAAACCGATTCGTAACGATATATACACAGTAAAAGACTCTAGTAGTGTCGTTCGCCTTGTATTGTGATACTGTGAAAACTTGTGAAAACGTTTAAAATGGTCTCGTAAATGGCTCTCAGGAAGGAGTTATCAATCGAAAAGCGATCGGCCATAGAAAATGTTTATAACAGGTGGACTCATTTCTGTACAGCTTTCGTACATACGTATCACGTTTATTCTCTACAGAGAATAAAATCAACGAATCTTGAAGTATATCAAAATTAATAAACGACAGAGTATATATTGATAAAAGAAATTGATTATTAATACAAAATGTCTTTTAGAACAAAATATAGATAAAAATTAGATATTAAAAAAATAATTGTAATAAATGATCTTTCTCAAATAATTTATATATAAATTTTTAGTATATGATTATATAAATGATGATATAACTAGACTTTCAGGAAAATTCAAATCTTACTTACATAGGCACTACTGTGCTGAATATACCATTACGTGGGAAGATTGAGCGACCTTTTATAGATTGAAATCTTGAAGAGTTAATCCAGAATGATGTAAGAGCTCAAGGAGCATTACAGATTCCTTCGAAATGGAATTTGTAAAAAATACTGGACACATTGTAAAATGTATTGGACCGACTCGCTTCGCTTTTCTGTAATATGATCTTCAAATTTTAATTTACTAGAAGCCACTTAGCAATTGAATTGAACAACATCTGATACAAACGATAGCTGTTTACAGAACTCGAATTGTTAGAAAATTTTAGAGATTCCCAAGACAGAAAGAAGGAAAAGAAATTCCCAAGATAAAAAGAAAAAAAGAAATATCGATTATTACATAATTGTATTTTTTGTGTGATTCTTATTATTTAGATATACAAAAAGATAATTTTTTTATGTAAAAACAAAAAATTATCATTATCTTGTTTTGACAAAATATAAAAGAATTAAAAAATAGAAAAATATTAACTACTTTTCAGTTTTTCACATTTAATCGAAATAGGATTAAAATAATATTTTGTTTTAAGAAACGTGTACTCTGCTTTCTTTCTATTACTTATATATTACTTATATATTTTCCTCTCCTGCAAATTGTCCAGATGTCGTTGATGTGAAAACGATATTTCCTTACATATAACAGTCTAATACTACGTAAATATTATTCATTTCTTGTATAATGGGGTCAACGGTGACCCCAAGTGTATTACAAGTATTACAGAACGGAACGGCGACGATGCTTGAAATATTATTGCTCGGAATATTGTTTGACATTAGGTGCAATGCATGGTGTAATGCGCGGCGTAATGTGTAACTGAGTATGAATTATGCGCTGCGACAAAGGACTATATGCGCACCGGAATTCGAAATGGCACTTGCATCTCGCGCTGATTTATAACTGCACGTTCTGTGAGTATAGAGGCAAGCGTTGTTGGAGCACTTCGGCGCTAA
>NW_017259281.1:1583369-1585869 GCF_001594045.1 Atta colombica | reverse complement strand
TAACCGCCGGATTTACATAGTAAAACGCTGAAGCGGAAGGACGTGACACGTGCTCGTACTCCCGCCTTCGATCCGCGAATTTCCTCCGGCGAATAATCGTAGCGGAATACAAATGCGCGGTTGGCCGGCTGGTTATCTACGCCAGGAAATTAACTCGATTGTTAACCCACATTCACGCACTCTATATGAGAGATAGCGATGCACAGATACTGTCGGGTGCTATGGTTTCGCGGAGTTATGGCTCACCTATGACGTGTTCGAATCTGAATCAATCGACTGCGAATCAAAACCATACGAGCGATACTTATCATGCGATATATGTGATTGATATATTACAGTATACGCGTTTTTGATCCAAGATAACGTCGGTCAACGAGATTGCACTTTTCATGAATTAATTTCTGTATGAGTAATATAATAAATAAACAATTTTAGTAGAGATAGATCTTTAGCATAATATAATAATTTTCCGAAAAATGAAATTTATTTATAAAATTTGAAGCATTTGCAATGAATTCGATTTAAGTTTTAAGAACTGTATCACAGTTGAGTTCATCGTCACATGTACGTTTCATGAAATATTCAGATCATTAGCGAAGTAGAGGACCCTATCACATTATGCATGCGGAGAGTCATAAGTTTGGATTTGTAAATCACAGCTCTTTACGATGCTCTTTCGCAGTGAATAGCTCGACAATCGATGGAGCTATACATTGCATTGTTACAAAAGAAGCAGCGTAAAAAAAAGTATGACATCGGCTGAGGTTGTAATCGTGGGCAAACAACACATGCAAATTATGACATGCTTGCTAAATTAGCCACGAAACGTTCTTGAGAAAAGCAAGAGCAACTGATATTTCAATCTGTTGGTTTTTATCGTTGTACGATCCAATATAACTACGCTATATAATCATTGTTGAAAAGTATGAATATCATATTACATTTATTCTCCTTTTCTTTTAAACTTTATTTTATTCTACAAAGAATTAAAAAAAAGGAGAGAATTAAAAATAATTATATTTTTTAAGTTTTGAAATGAAATAATATTTTAAAAATAATAATTTTTCTTTCTTCAATTTTTTTATTTAACGTACACCACAACCGTCAATACATCTGCATATTTTTGTTTATTTTGCTTGAAATTACAATCTTTTTTTCTTTAATTCCTCTCAGTTACTAAAATACTACTTCAAATAAAAATATAAGAAATAATTTTTTTCTGATATTTTTACATTGTTTTTATGTTTTTGTTTATGTTTGGAACTAGAATTAGATAAAGTCAAATTGTTATTCTTCTATTAATCCACATTATAACTAATAATTGTAAAATAATAGATAATAATAACTAATTGTAAGTATTATATCGTAAAATAACAAATAATAATAAATATTCAATATTATAATAACAAATATTCAAATTAAGATCAGAATAGGACTGTTTATGACGACATTAACTAACAAAATATATAAAAGAAACACTAATTATTGGGAAAATTAGATATTGAAATAATATTTCTATATTTAAATAAATTTATCTTACATATCAATAATTGTGCGTGATTACTTTCGAATTTGCAATTAAAGTAAAATAATAATAATCCCTTTCAATTACATTAGATCTTATCTAATTAAATTAGATTTTAAGATGCTAGTAGCATCAAATTCAATTTATCGATCAAATTTAATATAGGGGATTATTATTAGGTGAATTATTATTATTTTACAAAATAATTCAAATTAATATTCATTAAATTGCACAGCAATTTAAAACAACTAATAATCGAGTAAATAAGGTGTTAGAAAATATTATTATGATATTTTCAGTTTAAATTAATATAATTCAACTATTTTTAAAATAACACATCAGAATAATAAAATGTAACAATAAACGATGTAAAAGTGACAAGGCCGAATCAAATCACACTTTGATATTTCAAATTAATCTTAAGTAAATATTTCTTTTTAACGTGATAATTTTGATCAATGCTTCACGCACATTCAACAAGATGATATGATATAATCGTAATCGTCGTGTATAATAAATTAGATTGTGCGTAACCAATTCATCGTTTAAGAGAATCATGTTAAGTCTAAATGAAATAATTTAATCACAAAATAAAAATTGATTATAGACAGTTAATAATATAATATTAAAAACAAATAAAAAAAGAAACTTATAGTTAAATTCCATTATTTGTAAAAAAACTTACGAATAGCCGTTGTGATAAAATTTAATATAAATGTCTAGTTCAAATTTAGTCTCATATTGTTAATAAGTCCCAAGGGTGACCGATAAAAGACACAGATATGTCGAGAATATAAAGCATTGAGTGGGAACATTGAGTTCATAAAATATATGAAATATATCTCGTTTGATTCGGCCTCTTGTATTGTTTAATTTATCACCATTATATTTTATTATCTTGATACGTTATTTTAAAATTAGTTAAATTCATATTATATTAATTTAAACTGATGAAGTCTCTATGATAATTGAAAC
>NW_017259281.1:1581054-1583269 GCF_001594045.1 Atta colombica | reverse complement strand
ATATATGTGTGTGTGTGTGTGTGTGTGTGTGTGTGTGTGTGTGTGTGTGTGTGTGTGTGTGTGTGTGTATATAAATTTATAAATTTATTAAAATATATATATAGATGTATGTCAACATCTAATTTTAGCAATTAACTTTTCGTTTTAGTTAATAAATATTCATTTTCCTTTTTTCTTTTTTTTCATTTCTTTAATACAAAAAATAATAAATAATAATAAATATTGTTTTTACATATTGCAACTAAATCCTCGATATGATTTGTGTCAAATCTTTTTTGTTCAGAACAATTACAATAGCAAAGTATAATAACAACAATGTGCTGCTTCATTGCAATTAAAATTTAGCCACACCCAATGAATGTTTTTTACACTGTGTTACGATCATGTGCACTGAAAGCGGTAGGCGAAACTTTGCCATATAATTCCCATAGCCGAGGGGGAAAACAGTTGCGATTCTGGTATAGAGATGAGAAAAAGCGCACGGCCAATAATGAGGATTTATATCGTACGGTGTTATCTTACGCTTTATAATTACAACGAGTTGTATGCCATTCCTGAGAGCATCTCTCTACGAGGTCATACTTAACATCGAAAGTCACGTGCCATCGCACGAACCGGAAAGATAAGCTACGTGCCGCGCTTGCGCACGGATGGGCGGAAATTGTGCGTTTCTCGTATTCGGGAAGGAAGAGATGGACTAGTTTTCTCGTCGTCTTGCATTTCGGAGTAATGCAGAGAAAAGTAATAATCCTCTTATTCGCGCGCGCTGCTACTCGACAAGGTAGATTGTGTTGCGTCGCGAAATATAGCCTGATAACAGCGCGTGCGCGCATACGACGCGCGAAGCGGATTACTCGCTCCGCTCAGCGGTTCGTATTGTTGTCGCGTCGCTGCGATTCCGGATGATCTCATCCGTTGCATTTTTCATCAGAGCTATCCGTTGGAATTCGAAATTATCGGATGAATTTTATTATAAGATAAAAGTGGTAGAAAAAAATTCGATATATGTGTATACAATTTTGATGGAATTATAAAGATCGAAATAAATATAAAAAGATTATCATATGAAATATTAGAACGTTTATCTATAGTTTGCTATTATTAGACCTTCAATTGTCCCCGATTGTTTAATGACAATTGCGATAACTTGTTTAAAAAACAATAAAAGAGATTTGTGTCAAATGGGCACACGCTTCATAACACAAATCTGCGTCGTCTCTCGTATATCCGTTGCAATCTCATTATCTCCGAATGTAATTCTCGATGCAGATTTAGCTCGTGAATGACGTGAATCTGCGCACCGAAGGGTAAATAATCCCATTATCCAATCCGGGAAAAGAGATACTGCCGCCACGGGAGGGTGAGATGAGGGATTTTACCGCGGAAATCCGTAACGGAGAGCCTGCAACATGAGAGAAAGGACGATGATACTCGTTTAAATAGGGAGCGAGAATGAGAAGGAAGAGTGAAGGGAGGGGAGGATTGAGGCGGACGGAAGAGGGCTGAATTAGCGAGCTACGTAAATTAGGGGCGACCCTTTAGGCCCTTGTTTAATTTAGCGAGCCCTGGCGTCAGCTACGGCCAAGATACACACGTTTTACAGCGTTCCCCCTCTCGTATAAACCCTGTTTGCACACATTTATGTCAGTCTAGGTTATGTTACATGCATCCGGTCGCCATATTCTGCTGCCCTTCAAAAGACAGACAATCTTGAGGACACCATTGCGGTCAAAATTGCCTGTTAAGGAATACTAAGGGAAAATATATATAATAATTAAAATATATATAATAATTTTCTCTTTAACATATGATTGCAGCTGATATTGTGAATATCGCTTTAACGTAATACTTTATTAACAAGAAAGATCTGTTTTATGAAGTATTTTGCAATATTAATTACAAATTGATTGAAAAATGTTTAAAAATAAGAGAAAATATATTCTATTAAAGCTGATGTTCAATAATATCATGTTCTATACAATACGTTCTATGTGAATTTTACAATTTGCAGTTCAAACTGCGCGTTGGTTATTATCGTAAATTTTAAAGCACAGTCCTAAACTGAAGCTCCAATATTTAACATGCAAAATATTTATTGTAAAATATTTCTTTTATGCGTATGTATAATACATGCACACGTATGAATATGGATATGTATATTATATATTTATGGATAATAGTATATGATAGATATTTAGAATAATATATATATATA
>NW_017259281.1:1578449-1580954 GCF_001594045.1 Atta colombica | reverse complement strand
TATATATATATATATTTTTTTTTTAAACCACACGACTTGTAATTAGAAATAGAATATTTTATGTGTCCACGTTGGTTTAATTTCATAATGTTAGCACCTGAATTTTGCGGACGGAAAAGCTAACAGCAAAGGGAAAAGCATACGGTAATAGAGAAACGTTGCATTTTCTTAATCACATTTCAAAAGCGACGCGCGAAAACGGCGCGAAAGCACTCGCAAAACGTGAAACAAAATATGATTTACTGGAGAAAGAATTCCCTACGACGTTTGACGGAATATTTTTCCCGTATGTGAAAAGATTTCACAAATTATTTTCCATATGCGCGTATAAAAAAGTATACGATATTCGAGTATAAACAGAAATATTGAATGTGTGAATATTAACACAGTCATCGTTTCGTTCACATAAATAACACAAGAAGAGAAAAATTTTTATCTATACGTTTTCAATACTCTGTTTTATATTTGTGCTATTTTATATTCATGCATATGTAATTTATTAAATATTGATTAATAAATAGAAAACATGCAAGAATCAAACATCTTGTTTTAAAATTATTCACAATATATTAGTTGAAACAAATATTTTTTATAATCTCATTTGTTAATAATTAAGACAATTAAATTTTATTGAATTTATAAAAAAATTTTTAAAGAAATGTTATATTATTGTATCAGAAGTATTTCAATAAAAATCTCAACGTCAAATATCTCTTACTAACTTTTTTATTGTTAGGAAAATACTTGTATTTATTGTTGTTATTATTTTGCTCCAAATATTTGTCATTGTACGTTGAAACTATAGTGTTTACTCCAGTTCAATAAATCTGTTAAATCAATACTATTTGTATTGTCCGAACGATTATTAGTAAAAAATCTTCAGAGATTTTTAAATTTTCAATTATTTGCCAAATATTTAATTAAAAAGTGATGATGGAAATGATTCTAATTCATAATATTTAGGAAAACGTAGCAAATTTGATAAATTGATATTTACAAATTATGACCAATTAAACATCTATATCATACATTAGTTGAGAATTTTAAATTTCTTTAAATAAATGGTATCAGCATCTGTGCTATATATTGTATGATATGACATGCTTAAAAATTATAGACCCATTATTATATACGAAAGTTTAAATGGCCAAAAGTACGCTAACTTTTAGTTCAAAAACTATTAAAATTAATGGAAAATGTTTTCCTGCAACAACTATCGATAATGTGGGACCAGCATTGGTGATGGTTTTCCGATTCATATTGAATAGCTCTTATCGTTCAAATTGTGCATGATATACTAAACAGCATGTCTCTAATCGTTAATTAAATAACACTTGTTGGTCAATTTATTTACGAAATTTATTACTGTATTTTTTTATTATTATAAAACATTATAAATAGGTATGTATTTACAGCAATGTATTTAATGTTAAATGATATGAAAAAGCATATTTAATAATCTCAATTGTAATATCAATGATTATTGATGTACATGTACGATCAATTTTGACAGAGATCACTCAAATGCGCAGATTACAAAATTCGTTGATTGTACCATTTGAAAGCATTAATATTTATCCCGATGCATATATGTACATTCATATATAAATCCCCATTGTGTCAGAAAATCACACGCCGCATATACGTCGATCTTAATTCTTTCAGCAGGGGAAACGAGTTATAATCGCCTCGACCTGAGATTGATCTCCTGGCATAATCATCGGAAGTGAAGTCATTTTTTTCAAAAATATATTTTTTCCTTTTTTTCTCTTTTCTTTTTTTTCTTTATCTCTTGCTCTATCCTCTCTTTCTAATTTTCTATCTGTTGTGCATTTGTTATATTTCTCTTTTTCTATAATATATTTGTATATCATTAAGGCTCGATTGCATCAATGTTACTTTGATTTTAAGTGAGACTTAAAACTCTTTTTGTCTTCATCTCTTTTTGGCTTTAAAACGAAACAGATAGAATTTTAAGTCTCTTAAAATCAAAGTAACATTGGTGCAACTGGACCTAAGTACACTAAATACTGGATAGCGCATGAAATGATGTGGTATTTTGTTTATATATGATACATTTATTTTTAATAATATTAATATACAGAAATGTGAAATTAATTATCAAAATTTAAAAATTGGATAATTAAATAGTATGACATTTCATGCGTCATCTTATATCTATATAACATAATTAGGTAGAAAATTATTTAATATAGAATAATAAGATTTGGTCTTAATTAAGACCGTTTTATGTGAATACATCACTTAAATATGAGAAGCGCCACTAAATGGTTAGGTTTGATATTAAATTAATACATATACGTATTTTTATTTAAATGAATTTGAATATTATTGATAATATTATTAATATTGAATATTTGTATATATATTCCATAAATAAAACATTGTCTTCCATATTTTATATTTTTTATTTGTTAGATTCATATATTCAAATTTTAAATATATTTTTTCTGATGAAAATATTTGATATGTTTGTATTTTAGT
>NW_017259281.1:1577987-1578349 GCF_001594045.1 Atta colombica | reverse complement strand
TTTTTGCAATAAGAATTGTCCATTTTGGAAATAAAAGCAAAAGTTTTTAAAAATAATAATATGTACTTTTTAATAATATGTACTTTTATTACGATATGGATTGTGTAAAATTTTAATTTACAATCTTCTCTTTAATTTACAATCTCAACTTATATCATCATTATGTTTAATTTTTATATAATTGTATAATAAATATTATTATTTAATTTAATAATTTATATAATACAATTTTAATTTATATAATACAATTTTAATCTTTTTATGTCTATATTTACCAGTATTTGCTAAGTAAAACATAAATATTTCTGATGTTTCAAAGCGACTTCAATCCTTATAAACATGAAATATGTACATTCAACTCT
>NW_017259281.1:1576762-1577887 GCF_001594045.1 Atta colombica | reverse complement strand
TTCTCTCTCTCTCTCTCTCTCTCTCTCTCTCTCTCTCTCTCTCTCTCTCTCTCTCTCTGGCCGTCTGGGATCTGAGGGTTTTACAAAGTCGTAAGTGCCCCGAAGTGAGAACAAAGCCACCATCGCGTAAACTGTAAGCCGCCTGGACGGCAAACTTGTGAAATTGTTAAGCACCGGGACATGGACGGTCTTTCCGGCTGAAAGCTTCGCAAATCTGCCCGCTCGCGAAATTGCTTCCTTGGGTCCACCCGGTCGTTGTTAATATTCCTCAATACTTTGCGCGGAATGGTCGATAGACGCTGTATAATGTACGTGAATAAAAATGAACAAAGCGAGAAAGCATGGTTTTAGATTGTGATGACTTACAATTGTGGTTAACGATATTATTTATTGGCATTCATTATTATTCCAAGATAATTCTACGAAGATGTCGGTTACTTCCATAAAAGCTGTTCTCTTATATGATTCTCTTATTCGATTCAAAATTTCTATAAGTTTTAAGACATATCCGAGAAAATATGTTTTAATCTTATAACTGGGAAAGAGGATTGAGATAATTTCGAAGAGTTCAAATCGTATTCAGATTAAGTATAATGATACAGATCATGATGGGAATGTAATCGCGTGATTAAGAAAAGTCATTAAAGTTAATTAATGGAAATTTTTTTTATAGATTAAACTACACATACATGTATGTACAATAAACTAATTATTTATATAAAATCTTTTTCTTTTACAACAATAAAAAAATATTAATTTTTTGAATTTTAAAAAATAAGTGTCATATATAAACATATAAAACTTAAATATAATATTAAAATGTTAAATTTATGTGTAACTATTTATACTTTGCCTTATGATTTTTTATGCATATGCAATAAATTATATAACAATACATTATATATGCACATATATAAAATAAAAATGAATATTGAAATTGTAACGAAATATTAAATCTCATATCTACGCAGGTGATTTAATCATCTCTAACATTTCACATAAAGATCCTCAATTTTGTTCATGCCGTTTTACACTTCTCATTTTTATATCATTCATTCTACATTGCTTTTTTTCTGTTCATCCTCTTTATATTCTTCACCTGCCATTTTCCACGATATGTGGCAT
>NW_017259281.1:1570172-1576662 GCF_001594045.1 Atta colombica | reverse complement strand
AGGCTGCAAAATTTGTAGATAAGAATTAGGTAATTTTATTTATAAACACACACTTTAATAGTTGTCTTAAAATAAGGATTGTATATATAATAATTTTGAATAAAATAATTTTGAGTATGTATGAAAATAATAATCATAAATAATTCTAAAATCTATATTGTATTAATTATAATTTCTAATATAGTTTAATTTTCAAATTTTTTACATACTCAATATATCAAATTGAAACTTGAAAAAATATAAATGTAATATGTTTGAATATTAATAGATTTTATATATTACGCAATATCTTTCCAAATATTTAAATAATCTTATAATTTTAACATTTTTTTCCTAAAATATGGAAAAAAATTTTAAAAGAATGTAAACCTTAATTATGCTGAAAAAAGATAAAAAACATTTTATATAGTGTTACATAAATATGGATTTAAAACGCGTTAGAAAAATAAATTCTTCAATTTCAACGTTTGTACGTGTGCGGAGTTTCCCAGCATTCTATCGTGTCTCTCCTGCCTGGCTTCTGAATAGCGCAATTCATATCACGATCCTTGCACATACGATTCAAAGTGAGATATAAGCGACAGGATGTTTGTGACGACCTGTGGTTTGGGATCTAATTAAAGAAAAGGTCGACGTTTTAATTAAACCAATTTGAGATATATGTCGCACGCACGCATACGCACGGATACTCGTTTATACAAGCGTCCACTATGCTATCAAGAGATCTAATTGAAGCAGAAGAAGAAAGACGATTCGCGACAGTACTTCTAAAACTTCTGCCACCAGCAGGCGGCTAGCTTTTAATTAAAAACAACTTTCCGCTGTTGACTGGACTTGGTCGTATCGTGCACGACGTGTCATTAATCGCTCGACTCACACCGCGTAAACTGCAGTCGGTTAATACACACTTTCGGAATACGCTTTTATATACAATGACTTGTGTACTAATGTATTATCCAATCATTTATTTAACACCTCATTATTATCTGTGTTTCAACCGCAATGAAAACAGTCCTAAAAGGGGTTAACATGATTCCCCTTCGTGCATTAATTATACTAATGTGACTTCAAGGTTAAGTTTAAGTTCAGTATAAGGGTTTCATAAAAACGATATCTCCCACTGTAATAATATTTTCCGCCGCTTTCATATGCATTTAACACGTATCGCACTATCTCTTTGAAATGAGTTATTCGATACGAGGCGTGTCATATTCAACTACGTAACTGTCGCTAATTAGTGAGTTTCCATTCATACCAGAGTGAACGAAGATTAACATGTTCTCGAAGTTAATTTTAATGAGAAAGGAACAGAATTTAACTTTTACATATCTTGATAATTTGAATTTTACTCAAATATTTATATGTAACACATATATAAAGTATAAGTTTCATTTTTCTAACGCGATTGACGTTGCGTATATATTATTTCATATAATATGTTTGATGAAACAACACAATGTATTTTTGTAGATTTAATCGCACGTTCTTATTATACGATGAAAATTCAATTTTATTATTACATTATATAATTCTGATGTCAGAATGACATTTAATTAAATGGCGCTTATAATAATCTTTCAAAGGTTCGTAATAGAGAGCACCTATTAACAAGGATGCACTTAAAAGCATTTAATTAAGTCTCTCGAGGATCTTAATTTTCATTCACTTATTTCTTTTACTTCGTTTATCTTGTACATGTTGTCCAAAACATTGCATGTGCAAAACGGTGTATAAAATTGATTAAAGTGAGAGCTAAGTTTATTATATTCACGCGGTTGCACGATGGTTCTCTTCGTCTGTTTACCATTTTGGTTCCTTCACTATTTTCTCTACTTACTGCGAAAGTGTTTTATGTTTAACTGATTAACGTAATCGGTTTATTTTAGTTTAATTAAGCTATGGCGAAATACTTGGAGAAAGGATTTTCTCTGATTCACGTCGGGCATACGCAGATTTTGTGTATATATTTTAAATTTCTCTAAAAGATTTTAACAAATTTTAAAAGACTTAAAAATTTTATTAAAAAGAACTTTATTATTATTTATTATTATTATTATTATTTTATTTTATTATTTTTTGATATAATTAATTATTAAATTAATTATTAAATATGATATAATATTGATAGTATTAGGAAATAAGATAAATTTTCTCCCTATATCACTTTTCATAAACAGGTTAAATAAATGTTGAATATCACATTTTGCACTTTACAAATGTAATGTATAAATCCATTATATGAATACAAAACTTTGCCAAATATTTATAATCTTATAAATATATGTAGTTACATCTTCGATTAATTATTCCGTTCATTCAATCGCAGTTTATTTTTGCTTTAATTAAATTATCTGCGCGTCTCGCGGGAACGACGCGTAAATCGGCTGCAGCTATCGCGTTAGAAGCCTGTCGGTCGCTTTTATCGGCTGAATAAATAATTAGCCGTATTATTATCGCGGAGAAACGAATGGCTGCGTCCGATGAAAGGCGATAAAAAAACCGTACGTGGCGGACGAAAAAAAACCGACCGATCGCCATTGTCTCGAGGGTTGGTTTTATTTTCCTACCCCCCTCCTCCCTTCCTCCCTCCCCCTCTCTCTCTCTCCCCCTCTTATCCCTCATATGTCTCTTTTTTTATGTGCCCCTCTCTCTCTCTCTCTCTCTCTCTCTCTCTCTCTCTCTCTCTCTCTTTCTCTCTCTATACCATCACGACCATTCGGCTGCAATTAGGATTATTTATTTATCGCGTTTGCAACGAAAGCTCCGATGGGTCGAAGAGTCTGCTTTTCCTCTTGCCCTCTGTTTCCACCTCTTTTTTTCTGTTATATGGGTTTGCATCGTCACGTCGGCTTACTCGAGCATTTCAGCTGCAGGCGAGCACATTTTTGTTTCCATTTGAATATCTACATACGTGTATATGTATATCTTGCTTTCGTAGCATTTAATTGTCTGTCGATTAAATCCGCTCATCTATGGTCTTCCTCTTTCGGTTTTAAACTGAAAAGACGATTATCTTGACAATGTAGAAATTAGCAACGATAGTAACACAAAATGTAGAAATCTGTTCGCGACGAGAGACAATGTTCCTAAAAAATTCTCTTAAACAATTTTTTTAACCAAAAAATGAAATTTGTTAATTAGTTTAAAGATTGAATAATTTTGCACAAACAGAAAAAAACTGTACTTGATTCAACAACATTCTTTTTTAATGATGCTTTAAGAAATCTAAAGAATAGCGACACTCAATAATGGACCATTAATCTGTTGCCGACAGCTGTTCCAATATTTCAGCAACCAATGACAAGAATAAAGTAACAGGATACAATAAGGAAAAAAAATCTTTTTTTACTTAATTTATATAACATATTTTTTTTGCAAGAATGTCCTTATTTGGTTTTAATAGGTCATTCTAGTATTGTCTCACTTTTCAAGCATTAAATATACATATAATAGATTAACTGATATTATACGCGTTCTTTATTACTATCCTAAATAAAATGTACTTAATATATTATAAAAAATAAATAAAAATAGTACATGCACGCACATATATATGTATGTGTATACTACAAATATTTAAGTTTAATATCAAAGTGATATCAAAGTGATATTTATATATTAATAAAATTAATCAAAGTTATAACGTATAATATTTTATACGTTAATTTCAAGTAAAAATATACGCAAGCTGTATCTTTCATCAGTTCATATAAAATATAAAACTAAAACAATAATATTTAATGAAATGTGTATTAATTACATATTAATATTAAAATAATAAGATAATATATATTTAATTGCTCATAATGAATAATGTAAATAATTAAAAATTTCTTATTGCTAGAAGAATTCTCTATTTATGCGGTCTATTATCTATGCGGCTCATGCTATCAGTCATATTAAAGTCGCATTTAAAATAATCATGTCACTCTATTTCGAATAACGAATTTTGCGAAAAATATTGAAAACGTTTTTGAATAAAATAAGCGTAACAAGTAGGTAGGTTAAAAAATAAAGAAGCTAATTTTGATGAACCTCGCCATTCGTCAAATCGCTCGTAAATCTAATGTAAAAGAGGTAAAGTTACGTTGGAATCTTAGAACGGTAAACCGAAGTACGCGGGAAGATTAATCGCTGGAGTTGCGCGGGATTAAAGCAAGCTTAATTTCGAAGCGAATCGCCGAGATCTAATCTCTCTAGTTGGCATCGTCGGGATATATCTTTCGTTGCATCGTATCGCGTTTCGTATATATTTCACCTTAAACGCCGCTCCTCTCTCTGCGCCCGTGATATTATAGCTTGCGCGGGTATCTCCGTCATACTTATTAATCTTAGTTCTGTCTCTCTTTTGCTTTTCTCCTTTCTCTTTACGTCGTCTCGCAGACGTTTACCTCTTTGTCATTGCGTATTATGGCGCAATTTGCAGATTCTACTCTTAATTGTCCCCGGTGAAAATTCCGCTGTATGGAACCTTCCACTGTTTTCGCTCTCGCAAAATTGTAGATGCAATTCTTTGAGGCTTTAATATCTTGCACGAAAATTTTAGATAAAAACAAAATAAATTCAATATTAGTACTAAATTATAATTGAGGGATAAATTGAATTAAGAAAACTTTAAAAATGATATTCTGGAAAAAAAATTCAAGTATAAAAACAAAAAAGATAATATTTTGAGAAAATGATATTTTAAAAATTAACATTTAAAATAGTTAAAGTAAAAAATAAAACTTATAAACAAATAATCTAAAATTTACATTATATATAGTTGTTCATGATTGTATAGTGATCGTATATTTCTTTGAATATTTAAATTTTAAAATAAAAAGATAGTAAAAATATTAAGATTCATACAATTGTATTATTTTTTTCGATATTTTATTTTGTTTTTGAACAAATCGAAAAAATATTTAGAAAAAAATTTTCAAACAAATTCTTAATTTTTTAGTTAATTGTTTACAATTGCAATAAATTTTGCAAATGCTATTTTTTATTAAGAATAAATCAAGAATTGATGAAATATCGACATAAATCTGTAAAGAATAAATCTGTAAAGATATTCTATGTCCTACTTTTAGAAGGATTATAAAAATTCTTAAAACCCCAGAAGTATCTTTCTTACTACTGACGACGGAAGAAAACGACGAGAAAAAAAGTTGGACATAATAATAAGATTCAACTTCTTATATCATTACTTTTCCGCAAATGCAATGATGCACTTGTAATAACGAATTGCAATAAAACTTGCAAAAATTGCACTTTTTATTAATGGAATATATTAATGGATTATATAATTTGTATCACATAAGCTGATTTCCTTTATCATTCTATGTATAAAAGTGTAAGACGAAATTATCGAAAAGCGAATACTTTGTGAGATTTTTATATATTTTATTGTATGTCAGAATATGTCAGAGTAAAGTATGAAATATTCCGCAAGTTATTCGTTTTTTAATGATATTAGTTTACTTTTATCATAAAAGAAATTTATCTTTATTATAAATGCTCTTTACCGTAAAAGAGATATACTTTTCAATGTATTTTGTTAGATAATTTCTTATGTAATATATGAAAAGTTTATCGTGAAGCACACGCATACAAATGTGAATTTATAATAAATAGATAACATTGCTTAATTAAAATATAAATACATGATAATTCTTTATCGCGATCCTCTCTCTCTCTCTCTCTCTCTCTCTCTCTCTCTCTCTCTCTCTCTCTCTCTTTCTTTCTCTCTCTAATAATCTAAGCCTTATTTATATAAATATAATTATTAAATAATTATTTGGTATAATAAAATTTTGCACACTCAATATATAAAAATTTCAAATTATAGCTGAGGAATTTATTTTAAAGAAACATATGTGTAATAATAATGTTTTGACTGTTTTGAGAGAAATTTTGAAAGTTTGTATTCAAAGTTACATTTATTAAGAGGGACATTAGAAGCATAATAAGACTGTTCATTTTAACCGTACTTCCTTTCTTTCTTCCTGCATTTCCTTTCTGTATCTGACACAGAATAAGTGTGTATTCAAGCTTTGAGAAAAGGGGGGAATAGGAAAGATACATAGAGTGTTGAAAATACAACTAAAACGAACAGACCTATTGTTACACCCGGACATTTTTATTTCACGATATAAAGTAAATGTAACTTACTTATAAAATAAAGACGAAGGACTTTTAATAGAATAACACAGTTGATGAGTAAATTAATAAGATAGTATATCCAATTTGATATATAATATATTTACAATTCCATATAAAATAATACGACTGAATTATTAAATTAAAATCAATTTTTGTCTTTTTTATACAATTTATTACTAACCTATTTAACTTTATCCTTTTTTAGAATAGTAAAATTACTTTTTTTATTTTTAATTTAATTTAATATAAATTTTTAAGTTTAATATAAATTTAACACAAAAGAATAAGTATAAAATAACATATTGACAGCATTCAGCAGAAAAAGCAATTTTACAACCGTTGT
>NW_017259281.1:1568595-1570072 GCF_001594045.1 Atta colombica | reverse complement strand
ATTAATTATATATTATATATAATATGTTATTCAATTATTTTTAATAAATTAAACTTAGATTTTATTTAGATATCACAATTATCTTATCTCAAATATTAATTATGTTTATAAATCACGCGATAATTATTTTGATTTTGTTTAATCTCTCTTTTATTAAAATTTCGAAGAAAGACTATACATTATCTATATTTTTCCAAATTCTCAGAACGTATTTTGGATCTGATTAAAAAAAACAGGAAGATGCAACAAAAGGGAACAGCGCCGCATTATGCGCTGAAGTTCGCCCAATAACCGTTCGTCTTGGCAAAATTACGGCGCCGAGGATGGCGTTATCTTGCCGCTCGCGACTTAAATCACGCGTCTCATCCTCTCCTCTTCCTCCTTCTTCAACCCCTTCTCTTGCCCCATTTTTGTTCGGGAGTCCCTTAATTCCTCCTCGCGCGCAGGAATTACCGTCGCAGCCGTCGCTTCCGGTCTCTTCGGGGTTGTGCTGTCTTCATCCCCACCCGCAGGAAATCCCGGCTGAAAGCCGCCGTCATAACCGGTCCAGGTTTACCTTAACGCAGGTCGCCTTCCTTCCTGGAATGCATCCTACGGGAATTAAATGCGCGAAATTAAATGCAGGGTGAGAACAACCTCCACAAGCTGAGTCGCGGCTTTACCGTCATAACTCTCAAAACGAGCCGAGAATTGTAAATCATGTTTTCAAGCAAGCCGCAATACAAGGCTTTGTCCCATATTAGTGATGATCGCAATGCTTGCTTCTAGTTGATTCTTAATTATTAATTCTTATCAGTGAATTACAGAATATATTATAAGCTTGAATTTAATTAATACAAATATAGTTGATATTTCTTAATCTAATTTTAATTAATTTAGGTATAATTTCTTTGAAAATATGCTGATCAAGCTAATCTAGGTTATAAATTGAAATACTTATTGTATTACGTTAAAGATATTAAATTAACAAAAAGTATTAAATTGTTAAACAAAATGTTACTCAAATTTGTATAAAAGTAAATGTAAGACAAATTTTGTTTAAACATAAATAGAATAAATTAATGAATCAAATTGATTTAAAATACCTATTTTAAATTAAATTATTTATGTTTGACATTATTAAATTGACTCTAAATTAAACTTTTAAATAAAATATAATTTAAATTAATCTAAAAATAAATTTAAGACACAAATATATGTGGATCTTCCTTAAAAAAAAAAAAATACAATAGAATTTAACCAAGGCTTGATCGTATTTGAAATAAAGTAATTTAAAGTACTTTAAATTAATATAATATACTTTAAATGTACTTTAAATTAAAAAAATAAAAGAGTTATTTAATACTTATTTTAAAGAACTATACTTCCGACTTATTTCTTATTTAATATTTAAATAAGTTTCCCAAATCCATTTTATATTTTTTTATTTTAAACAATTCGTATAAATTTTTTACCGATTCCTACGATTTTACATTTT
>NW_017259281.1:1567360-1568495 GCF_001594045.1 Atta colombica | reverse complement strand
TTGATATTTAATACATTTAATATATAATAATTAATAATTGATACATAATGTACCGAAAATGAAGATAAATATAGTGATAACAGACATATATAAATTCTATTAAATTATAATGAGAGATAGTCAATTTCAAGAATGGCAGATCAATTTTCGATGTAGATATAGTTTAATTAAATTAATTTACTAACAAGTTATTAGAGAAAGGGAGAGAGAGAGAGAGAGATTTCGCTTGTTCTATTGTGTTCAGCGATTACAACAGATTTCAATTAATTATGAAATGCTTATTGCGATTTGACATAACTTGAACTAGCTTCAGGATAGAATTAATTTTGTGACTATTTGATGTTTACGGCAGTTTAGTATTATGAATAATTAATGGACACTTTTATTTCTTATTTATTATATTATTTATTATCATGAGTAATGCAACAATACTTTTTTTTATAAATTCTTTGTCCAGATAGCCTAAATTTGCATGAATTTTTTTTAAATTTTAATTTGTTAATAAAAATTACAATTAAAATTTTTTTTGGACTAAGATTAAATTACTTAAATTTTAATTAAATTCTCAACATTTTAATGTTTTGATATAATTAACAAGATTTTTTCAAAAGTCTTTTATGAAAAATAATGAAAAAAAAATCAGAGTGTGATACGATCATTTTACCGTGAAATAAGTTTAACTACTCGCATCGCTGCGCACAACAAACGATAGGGAAGTAATGTCTCTCTTTCTACGAAGAAAAGTCCCGAGTTCCAAATCCAAAGAATCGAAAACAGCTATTTCTCGGAGCTGTTGAAGATTATCGAATTTGGTACAAAGATACTGTTTACAGGTTCGCACAATCTATAAGTAGCCACCGCTATCGCTCCAATCGACGAAATAAAATAAAGAAACGCTATGTGCTCTGTACTCCACAGAAAGGAATGCTTCTGCGGAAGAAATGTTTCTTCTTGTTCCCTTTATTAACGTAAGAATTTTTTTATTTCTTATTTTAACTTTACAAAAGAAAATTGTAAGCGCACTTTATTTTTTTTCTATCTTATGGAAGTTTTTTAATTAAACATTTTAGATACACATAATATAAAATTAATACATGTAATATAAGAAATGAGAACATTTTTATATCAATAAAAA
>NW_017259281.1:1566343-1567203 GCF_001594045.1 Atta colombica | reverse complement strand
TTCAAAGAATTATTTTTTTATTGAAATAATATCAATTGTTTTTGTTTTTAATTTTGTTAAATTGTCTTTATAAATTGTGTTACATTGTTCCAATTATAGAGAATATTTCATTAAAAATTTCTTACGAAAAAATATTTCTGTATGCAAAGCAAAGTCTATATAATAGGAATATAAAGAAGTAATTAAATTGCAATTTGAATTCTTATTAATGTTTATTTATATTGTAAACCGTTATTAAGAAATAAATAAAAATTTTAAATTAATAATTAATTTTTTTTTATAATTTAAAAGAAAAAAAGAGAAGGAAAAAATTGCTCTCGATAACATATAATATTATCTGTGCGATCTTCTGTGCAGAGTGACTCAATATATACACGAGGAAACGTATCCGGAACCAATATCGGGCTTCGCTAGTTCTGCGAGAAATATGGAAAAATTACTTCTGCCGAGGGGAGCAAAGTCGGTTCAATTTTCTTTCTTTTCTTTTTATATAAACGCAACATGATTTTTTGAAAAAAAATGAATTTGGAAACATGTATGCATTATTATCGATAATTGAATTTAATAATTCGTGAAATGAGAATGAAAAGATCATAAAAAAATACATAAAGTTTTCATAAGATATTTCATTTTTATTTTCTCACTATGAAATAAAAAGAGTATCATGTAGCGCACAGAAAATGATTCTAAGAATCATTATTCAGTTTTTCTTTTCTTGGTATTTTTTATCAATATTCAATGAATACTGCACTTCAAGAATATTTTGTTTTATGATATATCTCTTTTAATTATAAGAAAAAATGTAAAATATTAATTTAAATGTTAAAATGAGGTTGTTTATTATTAATTTATTAATACAT
>NW_017259281.1:1559360-1566320 GCF_001594045.1 Atta colombica | reverse complement strand
TATAATTTTATTATAATTTAAATAAGTTTATTATAATTTTAAACTTTTAAAGGTGACTTATTATTATCATATTGTATTCTCATTATTAATGACTGTCATTGTTATATTTAAGCAACTTTATTATAACATTGTTATCACAATTTTTTATTTACAATATAAGAGGTTAAGTATGTTCGAATATTTTCGAGGCTTTGAAAAATTCAAGTTTCATTCGCTTAGGCAGCACTCTGTGGCAGAGAGATCGATTTATGCGCCTTTCTTCTGGTGCAACGAAACGCGGCCTAGAGTCCTCAGGGAGAACGGAGTAGTCCGGACTATCTGAAAAGCAGGCTGAATTTCCAACAAAGGTGCGAGCGTGTGTACAAATGCTGAGGAATTGGAGAAAGATTCGCTTCGTGGAACACGATTGGTTTGGATAGTATTTCAGTGCTTTAGTAAAGTTGGTTGTTTCGATATTATATTAATCATTATGTGTTGTAATAAAATATATTAGTAACGATAATTCTTACTAATCAACATACTAATCAATATACTAATTAACATATATAAACATAGTATAATATTGTATTATATTGTTTTTAATTTCAAATTAGAATATACAAAAATTACCTTATTAACTTTCAAACTAATGCGAATTTGCATCACAAAAATTTTCGTTAAATATGCTTTTTCATTAAATTTGAGTGATACCATTGGATTTGTGAGAAAATTATACCTCAGAAAAGAGTGGTTTTTTTAAAGAAATTTCCATTTTAATCCTCAAGAGAGACTTGCAATTAAAAATGTCAAATCCAAATTCGTACTTATGTACCATTAATAGGTACTCAAAGGAGGTGATAATAGGTACTCAAAGATGGTTTAAAGATTAAGAATCCAAAATATTTTGAAGATTTTTTAATACTTTTATATTAAACATTTTTAATATTTTTATATGTATAACTCATTATATTGAAATATATATAACTCATTATATTGAAATATTCTTTTAAGTATAAAACAATCACTAAAAGTCCTTTCAAAGCGTGACAATGTTGTCATCGATTTCATACTTTAAGAGCGTTGCGATATTTCTATATCGCTTTTCTGGCAATCGTCCTCACGCTAAAAATTCCGACTCGTACTGGCCACTACATCATCGCCTTGTTGCTGTATTTTACGGCAATAAGAGTTCGACCTCTGGCTCTCTCTCGGCCAGCACCTCCGCCACTGATATATTTGATATACGACTGAAGGGAGAATACCACATGTACACATACGCACACATACTCCGTCGATATGCACCTCAGTTTGCATTTCAAGCGCAATAACGTTAATATTTTACATCATAAAATTTACCCGACGTAGGCGGACAAAGACTCTTGAATCCGGTTATATATGAATATTCGGTATTTTTTCATTTCAATATTATTTATATTTTAATATCCTTAATAATTTTGAATGAATTATAATTGAAAAGCTTTTTCAATTTAATTTCTAAATTTTATTTTGATATTTTTATGGAAATGGACTTTTTATTCTTTCCATTTTCTATCCTTTAGAATTTTGTAACATATTGATTATTTTATTTTTCGATATATCTAATGTATATAATTTAAAGAATATATTTAATAATGAAATAATATATATATTATATATGTATAAAATATGCATATGTGAACAAAATATTTTATACTTGTAACATTTCATTATTTTATTATTAGATATATTAATAATGTGCTTCATAATAATTTTTAAACAATATTGATAATTAATATCTTTACATGAAAATAAATTCTAATTTTCCAGAATTTGCGATCGAACGAACATGGCCTCTTTTTCAGAACTAAATGAAATACGAGGACTGAAAGTTTCCGTTGTAAGAATCAAGTGAATGGGCGTCACTTCGTCGGAGAGACGGGCACGCGTCCCGACGTCGACGTTGGCGTCGCAAAGCTTTCACTAGCCGAGCGCGCGTGCGATCTAATTAAATCGTTGGCGACTCTGTGAATTAAGGAAAAGAGAAGGGAAGTTTCCCGTTAATGAGGCGTTGTTAATAAAACTCTTCTAAAAAGTCAGTAATTCATAAGCATTCATAAGCAAAATTCGTGTTTTTATAATTCTTTAATTAATATCAGCAATAGAAATTATATGAGAAAAAGAACAAATTAAAAAAAAAGTTTAATTTTTTACATCAAATAAACTTTTTAATTTTTTTAAGCTATAAAGTTGTTCTTGTTTTTATAAAGCTTTTGAATCTAATTTTTTTGTAAAATTTCGATTAATAAGAAATATACAAATCGTGAGAAAAAAAGTTGAAACTTTTCGTTGATAACAAGCTTCTGTTTTTTTTTTTATGCAAGATAGAAAATTCTTCTAGAAAACCACACTCTCGATCACTGTGATGTTTGAATTTTGACACCATAACGGCTCGAGTTTTCGCCCATATTTGCTTTCTCGATCGAAGAAGGGCTCGTCATATGCTCCAGCATGTCAAACTATACATCCAGTCCAGGTGCCTCCAGTATTCCCCTCTCGATAAACGAACTGCCTTTACAGCCGCTCTCGACACACGCCATTATCGATAAGGGCGTTCTCGATTTTTTCTCAGCTACCATCGTTCTCTGCTTTCTTCCGCGATATGCAGTAAAAAACATGAAGCTCGAAAAGAGGTCGATGAGGTGCAGAGGCGTCGTCCTCGTCGCTGTCGTCGTCATAAAATATGATCCTAATTCCCATACCGATATGGTATTTGATCAATTTTTCGAGACATTTAAGAAATTGCGATTTTCCGCCCGTGAAATCACTCTTGGACGCCGCTCGGGATCGACCTACACGTTAGAAAAATCGATTCTTCGTTCGTCTCAGCTCTTCCGTTAGAAGAGCTCGATGGTAGAAACGAATCCAAAGGAAAGGCTTCTCCTTCTAACGCGTCGTTATCTGTAAGCTTATGCAAATATCTAGCAGTTTGCCACGAGGGGGATTTGCATACACTAGCTAGATTCAGCTCTCCTCCCCTCTCTTCATCTCCCCCTTTGTCTTCCCAAGTCCCGATCTATGCGGGATCATGTCTAGGCATAATCTTAAGAAGCTCCCGCCGCAGTTATACAGTGGTTTTCTCCCTAGATAGTAGTCACGTGAAAGGGTTGCTCCCTCTTTTCGTCCACTTTTTCTGCTTTTATTTGCATCCGAGCGTTCCAAAAACTTATTGCGTCCTTCTTTTGCATAGTGCGGATGTACTGGCCTATAATAAAGCTCGAATCGCGCCGTCATTCATTAGCATAAAAGCACGATACGCGCGCGCTTCGATCGAGTGGAGGGCTCCATCGCTATAGGCGACTACCCGATATTACGCGCCATATAATACCGGGATGTGTCCTGGAGTTCTTATACAAGAATTACGCATTATGGTATCTTTATCAGAAAAAAATTTCTCATATATGAATTGCTAAAATATCTTCCGATCTAATTATTAATTACCTATATCATAGTCGAATGTAATTAGCATAATGGAATCATGCTTATATGCAAAAGCCATAGAAATACGAGTCAATTCCTGTAACACGCTGTACCGCGCTGTACCACGAGAATTTTCCGATTGCACCACATTTCGACGTTGATTGGATGCCATCCTTTGCGAATCTCTCTCTGCAATCGCGAATTCATCGTCGAATAATATGGGTATCTGGGCTTACGCGCGATTTTAATTAAACTTATTAAGCTGTTTTAATTTACATTGTATTAGCGTATTACTGTTGTAGCCACTGTATGAGCTTAAAATATCTTCAGTGGCTTTAAAGCGACTCTAAAGTAGCTTTCAGTGGTAAATTAATAAAATTATATTACTTAATTGAAATTACTTTATTTATTCAAATAAACCTTATTAACTTATTTATAATGCATTTAAATAGTTCGCGTTTATACCTTTTGGAATGTTATATAAATATGTATAATAATTCTTATATCTGCATTTTTGTTCTTATTTACAAAATTATATAATACAAAGCGTAATGTTTTACATTATTTTTGATGTAAATAAGAGAATATAATTTAACATGTGGAAAATGTTACAATAGAGGATTAAAAAAAGGTTGAGATTATCCGAGCGGAGGGTTAAATTTAGCATTCTACTCGTATAACTTTCGAAATAAACAACTCGTGTTTTGTACACGCGTGTTGTACTCTCTTCGTCTCTCGAAACTCGAATTCTATCAAGGTACAATTAGCATACACGAAGCGTGCGTGACGGTAAGAGGCGCTGAATGGACCGCGGTGTTATGGATAATTTTCGCGGTGCGACGTATGGCAATCGCGCTGTGTCGAAACTTCGGCCAGTTGCGAAGTTATATTAAATGTTCCGGGGTGTACATATATTCATATGTCTCTGCTTCGTCCATGATGTTGCGGACGTTGCACCCTTTGTGCCCGGCAAGTGCCAGTTTCGTGCGTTATTATTTGTGGTCCAGTATATATTGCTTTATGTTATGGAATTGTCGCGAGAAAGTCGACAGAGGGAGAGTGAGAAACGAGGAGAAGAGGAGAAAGAGGAGATATACATAATCAATTAAATTGAGATGGAAATTCGCGCGTATCTTTATAAATATAAAATATGAAGAAAGTTAAGAAGAAAGTCGCCTAACATAGTTTTTTTAAAGAGACTCCCTTATTTTTCATAAATTATTACATTTTATTAATATTAATAGAAACGTGATCTATTTTCAGATAGCAGAGAGAGTTCAAAAAGAATTCAAAAAGAATTTGTATGTCATCAATTCTGAATTCATTTTTAGATGCAAAAGAATTAATTTTTTTCAGAACTTAATTTTTTAAGAAAAAGAATTCTTTTTAAACTTTCTATGCTATCCGGGTTCAAATAACTAAAGAAGTAAAAACTTATAATTCATACATTTATGGTCTGTTTTTATGAGAATATAACAAAACATTTTATTATATTTTATAGAATATAGCAAAAAAAAACATATTGCTTATTAACAAATATTTAAATTGCGCAGAGTTTTAATCTTTATTACTATAAATGCTGACAATGCAACGCGTTTTTGTGCGATTCAGCGTAACTGTCATCGTCATACAAGAGTATCAACTTTACGAAGTAGTAGCAACTCCGTAGCTACTATAGTCAAAATTAAATGCAAATATTGCAAAGTCGAGACAACACTGCACAAAGTCTTGGACTTGCACCTGCCTTTACGCAACATGCGGTGCTTTCCAAGACGAGTTTCTCTCGCAATCGGAAATAAGTACGAAACAAAGCAACGGCTATCGTGCGGTTCACGAAGTATTACGACTATCCCAAGTGCGCTGTTTAAAAACTTTCGCGCATTATCTGCATATGTTGCATCTACCATATCCACCGCAGCGGTTCTGTAACGGCTGCATACACTGTGATGATATTCGCTAGTCTTGTGATTTATTTCATCCACGAAATAGCATATATATCGCAAAATATATTTCTGATATACCACACAATGTAAAAAATCTAGAATTTTTTAAAAATATTTATTATATCTTCTTATTTTTTTAAACTCTAACGATGTATGTAAATAATAATATAAGTTTATTCATAATTTTATTTGAAGTCGACAACTTAATTGAGAGAGAAGTCAATATTTTAATAATTTTATAATTATATTTTGATAGTTTTATATAATCATATCATTATAATTATATGTATATTTATTATAGATATATAATTGAATTCTCTAAGTCTTCTTTTTAGCTTTTATGTTATTCTCTTTATGCTTCTTTCTTCACAATTCAGTAGAGATAGTCTCATCTATGATAAGTGAGATTTTATAAATATGACAGCAAATGATATCGCTAGCGATGCCTTTGTCGTGCAATAACGTTTTGTTCGCAAACTTCCTGAAGCCGGACGGTTTTAACATATATGCGGCGCGTTCGCGAATTTCGCGAACTTTCCTCCTCCGTATAACTCGGCTTATTTAATTACTGTCGGGAACAGCAAGCGGAAGCTTCGACGAAAAGCCACGGGGATCCGCGAGTTCCGGATCAATTTGAGTTTTGTTCAATTTTCCTGATGGACTTCTTCCTCTCTCTCGCTGCACCATCTCGTTATGCCAAGGTGTTCGCTAGATGAGTAACATATTTATTCGATGTTAAATCTATCCGTAAGGCAAAATGTCCGTTTACATAGTGATTCTGTTTAAATTACTCAACATGAAATTTATCCATTACGGAAGAATAGACGTAAAAATCTCTAATTATATAAGCTATATTTAATTATATTAATTTAAATGAAAATAAAATTTTAATACAATAATATTTAATTACGAAAATAAAATAATATCATACTTTATTAAAGATTTTTTAACAGATAACAATAATTTATTATTAACTTTTTATTAAAATTTTCTCTTATAAATCTTTAATGTTTCAAATACGCCCATACTCTGGTTCCCAATATTCCTTTTTTTCAATATATTTTTATTCTTTTAGCTAAAATAAAGTAGTACAAAAAAAGTGTTTTATTTAAAATAATCTAAAACTTTTTTTAAACATTTATTATATTTCCTTATTTTTTTAAGAAAACAATGAAAACAACTCTAGTTTTGTCCATGAATTTATATAAAAAATTTGTATAAAATATGATATAATCTAGATAAAAAATGGTTCACTAGGTCAAGAAAATCCTTTAATTTATGTGGCAATAGCTTTTTCTCTCTTGGCTTGCATAGAAATTATTTTTTCTTTTCCCGCTGAGAAAATTTTTATCTATGCCCTTTTCCCCTCGGAGTTATTCATATGCTAGCATTTATGAAGTTAAGGTGAATTATTTTCACGAATTATTTTGTTCTAAAATCGATCTCTTTCATAAACTTTGCAGTATTAAAATTTATGAAAAATTTTTGTAGAAGATATATGATATTATTGGACAAATTATATTTAAAAAATACATGACAAAAATATTTATTCATTTGTTTATCGATATGAAGTATATTTTTA
>NW_017259281.1:1557004-1559260 GCF_001594045.1 Atta colombica | reverse complement strand
TATTAAGCTAATATAATAATAAATAAATTCAAATAAAAAAATTTCAGATATTTCATTTGTAATAATATTTTTGTAATAAAATTATAATAACAATTCAACTGAAGAATTTGAAATAAAAAATATAGTAATTATATAACAATATGACATACAGATAATAATATAAATATAATACAATAAAAAAATATAAAAAATATAAAAAGACACAACAGCGGGATTCATATATCACTCACAATATTTATTTGATAAAAGAACACAAGTTAATAAATTTAACGATTCAAGCACAGCAGGAAGAACATAGAAGAGCTTTGTAAGGTGCAATTACATAACGTATTTATGCAATAATGTCTCAAAAATAATTCCAAAATGTCTGCTTACGTATAATATAAAAGTTCTAGAGATAAGATTTTTTTATTTCGAATCAATTACCCCATATCAATTGAATGTAATGGAAATGAATTTAAAATATTACAGCACGATAGAAACAAAATACGAAGATTTAAAAATAGTACAATATAAAATCTCAGTATTTAAAATACAAAATTTTAATTCATAATATACATCAATTTGAAGTATTTTTATTCGAGTATTGACAATTTTTGAAACTTTTATTATGTATATCTTTAAAAGAATAAAACATATTCGACTAAAAAAATTTTTATTTATGTCGTCAATCGATGTGACAATGTGTCCACGTTCTCTTTATGGGTGGAAGAGGGGAATATTTTTCTCTAAAGAGCAGCCTGGTGATGGAGAAACGATATGCCGTTATGTATCGATGTGCTTGTAATGGAGCTGTCGAGCAAATTTTCTGTGATATAGAGCCGGAGGCGCGCGTCGTATCGTGTCGACTTTAAATACAATGAAAATCGACCCTTATCGCCTCGCGATGTCGCCTCGATGCTTCGAGAGATCAGTTGCTCATTATTCGCATTAAATTCATCTAAGAAAGGAAGAAAATCGGAAAAAAGAAAGAAAGTCTATGTTATTGTTTTAAAAAAAGCCTTTTATGCAAGAAAAATATATAATAAAAAATTAAATATCTAAGATTGCTACATATCAGTAAAAAAATAATATATACTATTAAAATCTTCCGAAATAATTTTATTATGAGGTAATTTTATTAATTAATAAATTATAATAATTGTATCGCAATATTCAAACGAAACTTTCAATTCTCTGTTTCAGGATCATAATGCGCCAGTTTCTGTATAATTCCTTTATCCTTGAACTATTACTGCTGACAAGCTTGTTCGCGTCATCAGGTCTGGCGATGTCAAAGACGCGCGACAAAAAGAAAAATATTAAGGAGACGAAGGAGGTGAACATCTGTGACATTCTGGGCCAGCAGGCACCGATCTATTGCTACTGCAACGACGGCCTGCATAATTCCAGTGTCGTCAGTTGCTTGGTATTGAGCAAGTTCGAACGGAGCGATCCCATGTGGAATTATTTTAAATCGCAAACCCAGCTCGAAAAATTGACGTTTACGGTGCGTCAGCTCGACAGCCTCGACTACGTACCTGATCATTTGTTGCAAAATTTGAAGAATTTGCGCATAATCGTATTCCAGCATGGAAAGTTTCATAAGCTTGCCAGTTACACTTTTAGCAATCTCAACAGCATTGTCGAGATCAATCTCAGTGGCAACATGATTGTCGAATTGAGCAATTATACCTTTGAAACTATGCAAAATCTCACTTTTATAAATCTCGACTATAATCGTATCTTCGAGATTATTAGGTATGGATAACTGATAATTGAATTATCTATTAGAGTAGAGATGGTCATTATAATCTTTATTGAATTTGTTAACACCTAATGAGTAAAATCCAATTTGTTATTTACAATTTATTTGCGTTATTTATTCTTTATTTTTATCAATATTCTTGCTATTTGGGCTATTTGTATTATTTGATATTAAAAAAATATAATTTATATAATATGTAAACACGTACGTAAACACAAAAAAAGGTCTTTTAAAAGAAATGTTCCAAAATATACTTTGTTATATCGCAATATTAAATTGAAAATTATAAACTTTATATTTCAGCTGGAAATTAATAATTTATAACATTAACTACAATCTAATTATACGGAAAGTTTCTTATATAAAAATGGATAAAATGCATAAAATTAATTATACCTATAATATACTTTTAAAAAATTATAAAAGAAGAATATATTAATTATTACTTAAATTTATTTTTTCTACAAATTGATATTAGAAAAATACGTCAATTAAATTATTGAACAATT
>NW_017259281.1:1550070-1555070 GCF_001594045.1 Atta colombica | reverse complement strand
TCTGGGTAATTATTTTTTTTTGTACATATAAATTGTTTTATAAGTATAAGTTGTAAGTGTATTTTACAATGTTGAAAATATTTAAACTGATAGATGTTTATTAATTGCAAACATATTTCATGATTAATTATAATAATTAAGATATATACGTTAAACAAAAATAGAATTGTAAAAACAGAGAGAGAGAGAGAGAGAGAGAGAGAGAGAGAGAGAGAGAGGGAGAGAGAGAGAGAGAGAGAGATCTCTTTAGTATAATAATATTTAACATTTCTTATTTTTTTTAACGAAATTTTATTGTATTGTGTTACAGACGAATATGTCGATAATAATTCGAGAGATTATGATAACGAGGATGATGAGGCTGAGAGCGGTGGTTATTTCGATGAACCTGATGACGATAATTCATCGAATTTTCATAGCAAGGTAAGATATTCGATTTGTTAATTGCATATAAATGATAGATACATGTGATCAGGTTTTTTGAAATTCCTCTTGCAATAATCTTAGTTAAAGTAGTTGCTTAATCAAATTAATTTCTTACATTAATTATCTTAATTGCTAATCTTAATTACTATTAAAGCGTAATTTAAATTTTTATATTTTTATGCTTAGAAAAAAAATTAACACTAGAAGAGATTAAAATTAACACTAAAAGATGTTTATTATATATCAAGTTAAGCTTAATGTCAGATTTTTTATTTTATATTACGCAAATATTAGAATTTTTACAAGAAACGATGAAGATATAGAAGCATACAAACAATATGCCGATATACAAGCATTATAAAAAATTTTAAATTATGTATATATTATTAAAACTATAAGGAAATATATATATACATTTTATATTTTTAAATAATTTTTTAAATTTCTGTATGTACTGTGTCAAATTAAAAAGAAATATCTACAGCACAAAGTTCTATTTATGTTTGGAAAAAATTCTATAATTTAGAATCAGATGTCTTAAAATAATATAATAAAAGTAATTAAAACTTCTTTTTACACATTATTAATTTAATCCTACTGTTGTACATGCACGCATATGTTATAAATCTATCTTTCATTTAATCAAAACGTTTAAATCTTTCTATCGATTAAGTGATTCTACGTAGACCATTTTGGTTTTAATTTACAGAACAATCGTGAAGATAGGAAGTGCTGTATAAAGCATCTATTCGATTTGAAGGTAGAAGAGTTGCCATGCCCGCAGCGTGAGGATTTGATGGCCTCCGAACAGCCATCCAGCCGCCATGAAAACCCTCGCGTGGGCTCCAGCTGGTTCAGCTCTGGTTCGATCTCGGTCCAGGCTGGTCAGTCCGTCCTCATTGCCTCATTGCTATTGCTAGCTATACTTTTTTTCACGTAGAAGCAGCTAAGCGTTCAAAACTAAAACGATATAAATGCCATTTGGCATCCCGATATGCTCGAGTGAGCGAATGGAAAACGTACACATAAACGAAACGGGACGTGAAAGAAAGTGTATGATTATGCACGCGCGCGCGCGCGTGTGTGTGTGTGTGTGTGTGTGTGTGTATGTTTGTGTGTGAACACTTATGTAGGAAATTAACTGAACAAGAGACGTACCTTCAAAACTGCTTTTCGAAGCACTTACAGTTATCGTTTATTGTATGAAGTCTCTTTAAAGCATCCGAACAGTCCAAACTTTAAAAATGTTGCACGAACGTGACCGCACATCGATAATGCATTACGATGGACGGGATCGTTAAATCACAATCTAGTACCAAAACGCGGCTGCATTTGCATGTCATTTTTAAAGTTTGATAATTTTTAAAAAATCTCTTGTGTACTTGACATGATAATATGATAAAAAAATGTTCGCCATTATTTGAAGCGTGTTGTTATGCAGAGTTTAATGGGCCAATTATAACGAGATGCAACATTTTACGTTCGTAATAATTTATGTGTTTACTGTTTTTTTCAACATAAGCCAAAATGATAGTCTAAAAATAATAAAGTTGCATATAGCGTTTTATTTTACATATTGATCGAATTTAATTCGAGCTCAAAATGCGCTCTCTTACATACTGTACGTCATTCCCGTATTTGTACAGTATATAGCGTAGTTTTACTGAATGTGTGTATTATAAAAATACCAAAGAAGATGTGTATTATAAGAATACCATTCAAAAATACCGCGCACACTGCCGTTTCTCGTTAACTATCTCGCTTGCGTAATTACATACTACCATTTAGATTATAGTCCATTATATTATATTCAACTAATTTTGACCGAGACGATGGGTCCAGCTATACAACGGCTCCAAATATCAATATAATTATAAAATGCTAGAAATTGCCAGAAATACTGCCATATAATTTAGAATAAATATTAAAATTTTGATGAAAGAAATTAGACAGCAGATTTTTTTAATTGTTTATTTATGACTATAGTATAATAATTATCTCCATTTTTCTACTAGTTCCATTTATCTTAATTTTAAGAATAATTTAAATGTTTTGATATAAATGTACTCTTTAAATTACTTTTCTTTATGTATTTTTTATAGCCTTTTACAAGATTACAGTTAAAATATGCGCTTGTCTTAGCGCAGAGATAATATCTCCAGATTAAATACTATACACTGCCAATTCTGCTCGCTCAGTTCTGTGGATAACTTTAAAATTTTTATATAAATTTACATAATATTTATTTTAATATTGCTTATTTATAACCTTTAAAATATTATAAAAATTAAATTTATTTACCTAGTTCTCTCTTAAGTATTTCATTCATAAATCTATGAATCTTCATATTCTTAATATCTATCTTTAACTTCTCTATGTTTATTATGACACTTATGAACTCCGTATTCTTAACACCTATCTCTGTGCTACTATATACATATATTTTATCATATGACCATGAATGGATCATTCGATCATAATTAGAATGACAGACGAAAGGTGCCATAGGAAGAAAGATTTTATAGTTTCTTATTAATTATAAATAGGAAGAATAGTTTCTTATTTCAAGAATAGTTTCTTATTTATGCACGAATGTATACATGCGTATATCATGAGCATCGAATGTCAACGCGCAGGCGCGAGTAAGAGAGAAAGAGATACGGCAATTATTTTCTCATTTTGTTTATTTTGATTTTCTCTTCAAAGCTTTATTGGCATGGAAATCGGTCAATCCATTTATATTTTTATCGATTATGGATAAATAAATGTTTTGTCTATAAAAATATCATACGTAATATCTCATTACCTCATTTACTAATAGCACAACAAACGCAGCGACATTTTTAATCTGCGCATGTGCTATCGAAATTAAATTGAGGGCTTGATGGAGAATATTCTCTATCCTAATATGTTAAGAATACGGAGATTTGAGTGCATTATTATTATTATAAATTTGACGATTATACATATTTTTCGTATTAAATCAATAGCTATAATCATGTTTATGATGAATGGATCCTTGTATAGGACTCGATATCAAAAATATCAAGAATTGATGTACAATTAAAAAAAATTTAAGATGTGATTATAGAACATCAAAATTGATATGATTAACATTTTTTAAAATTAAGATAGAAAAATTAAGATAGACGCTATTATGATCATAAAAGTTAAAGATTTTATACTGCTGATTTCGATATTTCAAGGAAAGAAATTAAGAAGAAAGCAATTGAATTAGTTGATTACGAAAATGTATGAGTCATGCTAACAAGCTTTTTGGAAAATGACAAGAAACTTTTTTTTCCTTCATTTTATCCTGTATATTTGTATTTTAGTCCATATTTGATGTTTACAGAGATATAAATAAGTGCTTATCAATTAGAAAATACTTCAAAGAAGATTTGATAATAATCATGCTTTTTTCATAACATTTGCCTATAAACAGTTCAATATTCTCATAATTAATGATCCAATTAATTATTTTTTTAAATATAGCATGGATTGTTATTAATCAAGAAATTATGTTATATTAACTCAATTTCATGAAAATGGAAAACTTGATTATGTGCGTTTAATAATAACTGATTCAATTGTACGCGAATTATTTAATATATTTTGTTTAATCATCCTCGTGTGTCTAATTGATATAATACTTAATACAAGAAATATATACTTTTTATCCTACAAAATATATTTCTTGGTATAATGAGACTGAAAACAAGAGATTTTTCGAGCATTAAGCATTTTTATCATTCTCTTATAAGATTATAATCGTAACGTTTTTGTGTGTGCGCAACATTTAATAAGCAAATTCACAACGATTACGTCTATAACGATCTGTTTGTTTGAGATGCACTTTCTTGTACTTTTTGCGTACAAGTTTTAAACTACATAAACTTATATTTTAATCTTTAGATGGAAAAGAAAAAAGACGAGATTGGAAACGGAAAGCGCAACTGGAGCGAACAGACGTAATTAGCAACAATCAATTAGTAAAAAACGCACGATATGGATAACGTGAAACATAACCTGCCCCTATGGAACAATGATAAGGAAAAGAATTATTAATAATGTTGAGGTGTTATTTGTCATAGTATATGCGTTGTCATAGTATCGTGATAATGTTTATATAATATATGAAACGTCAAGTCGCAAAATGATATCGTAGAGAACGCAAGAAGGTCGATTATCGAGATCTTTTGTATAATCGTAAACTACAAACTTTTTTAAATTTCATAAATTTAATTTAGATTCCGATTAAAATCATGGCTAAAAATATTTAATTAAAAAGGTTGTAAGTGTTTTTAATTTAAAAGTGCTTTAATTTAAGATTTACAATTTTCGTAAAGAAAAAATTTAATTACGATTAAATTTTTTTTTTACAACAATTTCATATATTTCTTTTTATTTTATTTTATTAAAGCATTTATTATTTTATTTTTTTATTTATTTGACATCTCTTTTGATCTCTCAAAAATAAATCGTAATAAAAATTTAATTTAATAAAATTTCACCATAATTTGATAAAAAATTTGAAGTGTCTTTCTTTCATCATACTAAATCTTATCGAATTT
>NW_017259281.1:1547922-1549763 GCF_001594045.1 Atta colombica | reverse complement strand
CACACACACACACACACACACACACACACACACACACACACACACACACACACACACACACACACACACATGAAATAAATGCTGTATCTTTTTTTCTATGAAAAATTTTTCTTTTTTCCAAGTCGTCAAATCTTGCTGTTCGCTCGATGTCATAATGCGGCATGACACCTGTTGTCAGTTGAAAGAAATGCGCGTATAAATTAAAGTGTTCCGGGGTACTGCGTACACAACACGTTATTGGATCATTCATAAGATAAAATTAAACCATAAATGAACATATTTAGAGCCGTAATTTTTTAATAAAGTGAGATATTATTAATTAATTTTTTTTTATTAAATCTGAAGTATATAGTCTGACGAAATATTCAGGAATTTTTTATTAGGATTATTAATTATAAATACAGATAATTCCGTTAAAAACAAGTGATAAGCAAGATTTATTGAAAAGAATATAAAAAAGAAGATACCGATCATATAAGACATTTAACTTATAGATACAAAAGTTAAGAAAAGTTTGGTGTTAGCTGTTAGGAATCTCTCTCGTACACAATTTATGATCTGCCTGATCGCACTAAATAAAATAAATAAACTAGGTAATTGAATCTGATAATGAATGAACAAGTACACTGTCAATCCCGAGTCGCTATAAGTCATAGTAAAATGGGACTCCGTGAATTTTCCACAGGGTTTCCTTCTTTCTCTTTTTCTCACTCTCCTATTCATTCTTTCATATATTAATAAATCTATTAAACAAGGAAAGAAGGTTATCATAAAATTAAAAAACTGATTGGCTAATGGATTACAAATTCAATTAGAATATTAATAATTAAGATAGGTAATTGAACAATTTGCTAATTCTGTTATTCTATTATTCTGTAAGTCTCCCGACTTGTCTGTTCGATTTTTATATGACTTTTAATATATATCGCTATATTAGATGCTTTTATTCGAGTAACTTTATTTATTAAAGAAATAAGATTTCATATTCGATATATGCGCTTCAATATATGTCGGATGTATTTTATAATGAAAGTATTTCTTGGGAGAATGCAATGACTTTTTTTTTATATACTATTAATTTAAGTATAGATGCAACAAAATAATAAATTAGGTTTAGTCTATTTATGGATTTACCATAAGCGATGTAATATGTATTATATGTTCTTTTGTAAGATTTAACAATAATCAGAAATAAATCGTCGAAAAATAAAGAAACTGTGTGTTCTTTTCCGGTAATTTATACCCATCAAAATTTATCCTCTTAATTTTGCATTTTTCATTGACAATATCAATAAAAAATATTATAAAAGTTTTTATTAAAAGATTATGAAATTTATATGATAATTTTTTTTCTATCTTCTACTATTTTGAATTAGTTTTTATTCTACAATAGTTAATCTCTTGTGAACTTAACTTTTCTTCTTGTTTTATTTTTCTATTATACATTTGTCACGTAATCACTTAATTATACAGAGAATAAGACAGCGAATGAAATGTAGCGCAACATTTTTATTCTGCTCTTGTATCATTAGAATAATAGTACGAAGTAAATTTTCAAAATAGAGAGAGAAAGAGAGAGAAAAAGGTGATTCTAATTTATGAGAATAAACTCTTATATGTACAATGTTTTATACTGTAATGATATTTGCATTGAAATGGATACAAGAATGAACAAAATTTAAGTTATTTTTCAGATATCCGAAATTAAATGTGAACGTGTTGAATTTTTAATCGATATATTTTTGTGTATACACACACACACACACACACACACACACACACACACACACACACACATATGTGTGTGTGTGTGTGTGTGTGTGTGTGTTTCTATTATATAT
>NW_017259281.1:1544883-1547568 GCF_001594045.1 Atta colombica | reverse complement strand
GAGAGGAGGGGAGAGAACACATTTTTTATTTATTATTTATAATTTTTTATTTATACTTTTTTTTTACAATTATTTATACATTTTTACTTTCATTTATATATAACTTTCCGTTTATTTATTGTATTATATTTACAAAAAGAAAAATATTATAAATTGTTTTATATGTATTTATAAACACAAATAATATACCTTTTAAACATTTTATAACAATGTTTTTTCTTAAATTCTCAAAATATAGAAATATATTTTATATCATCGATATTAATTGCTTTTAGTACCTGGTAAATTGTAAAAATCTATATCGGTTTTTCATAATCATTTGTGACTTCTATAAAAGGTGCTACTAACAGGAACTAATTATTAAGTAAGGATTAATTACATAAATATTGAAATATGGTACTTGATATTAATGTTTGCAAACTTAAATAACATCGTGAGAGCGTACTTTACATTTTATACTGTGTATTATATCAACATGTTAAATATTGCCCATAACTATGTGATCATTAGGGCGATTGTTATCATTTCGATTTTTTCTGAATTCATGTTGGAATTCCTCTTCCAAATCCCAGACAACTCCATCATCAAATTTCTGCTGCTCAGTGACCCATCCGCACATCATCGTACATAGAAATAAACCTGTAAATTAAGTTATATATACAATAATCACAAGAAGTACAATAAATGAACAAAATTAATAAAACAAGAAATAATTGGCTCATTTATAAACAAATAAAGACAATTCAATTTAAGGAAAATATGAATTTAAAGAACGATTAAAAAAGTCGTGAACTGGCACTAGTACAGACAAAGGTTTAAATTAATTTCAAAATACCAGTTGAAGTTTTTATATGCACAAGGAATAAAATCGACGATTGTTAATGCATAAAGGAAAGAAAGATAATTATATTATTACACATACACACATCCGCGCTTGAATTAGATTTTACAATTTAAGTATAATTTGATGGAAAAAAATTGCATTATTGAATTTCTATCAAAGAGAGGTAAAGAGAGAAAAAAAGAGAAAGGTTGGACAAAACCAGAAAATAGACGAATAGAGAATAAAAGGAGGGAGGGAAAAGAAAAGGCGAGAGAAAGGGAGGAAAAGTATAAAAGAGAGATAGAAAAAAGAAGAATGATGAAAAGATAGAGAGAAAAAAATCTGATAGGAAAAGACGTAATGGGTATAGAAACTGTGCGTTTCTCCTATTTTAACTGATCTTAGCATCTGTGCTCTGTTAGAAAGAGAATGTTAAAATCAGTATCTCCCTTTTAATTCGCTTTAGATGGGGAGCGCAATGGAGGACACAAAAGGAATGGGGATTTAAGGCTCCTGTTCACTCACCACTATAATTTCGCCTCACCTATAATTTCAGATTGTGATGTTAGCAAAGAAATACACAATAAAACTTTTGCAAATTATATATTTAAATAGAAGTATTTTTCATGAAGACAACATTTGCAATCAATAGAAGTCTTGTAAAATATATGAAACTATCTTCTTGTTTCTGGGAGAAATTAAACCACATTTATTTCTATATATTATTGATTCGACAGATTTGTCAGTTATGAACATAATTTATTTCGTTTTTGGTTATACATAATTTATTTTCAGGGTTTGCGTCAATTTGATGTTTGTGCATTGTAAGCTTCATTCTATTCTTCTTCCATATAATAAGCGATAAAGATAAAATAAAGTTTCTAGCATAAACAAAACTAAACACAATTCAATACATGTTATTTATTCATGAATTCATTAATGAAACAAAAAAAGTTTTTGGTATACTTTACAAGTCAATCCTATCGAGTAAGCGTTGTTTTATTTCCGTGTATTTTTTAAGTTTTATTAATGTACTTTATAAAAATTTTTATTGTGTAAAATTTTTTACTTCTACGTCACAATTTGAAATAGTAATGATGAATGAATAGAGAAACTTCAACCCTATTTGTCATTATCCTCATTACTAGTATTTTAAAAAAATTAAAAAATACATAGAATGATTTTGCTGAAGTATTTAAACATTTGGCTCTAATTTAGGCTCTATATATTCACGAAAATAATTTTGTTAAACCATTAAAATAGTTACATAAAAATCATAATAAATAAAAAAGTTTTGATATTCTGGTAATAAATTTGAGCCTATATAATTTGCGCCTAATAATTGATCCTATATAATTATTTCATGGATGAATAAATTATGTTTAGAATTGTCTCTGACTAAATTCTTTAAAATTGATTGAAATTAGACATTTCATCAAAATCATCATTTTTATGTACGCGCATAAGCTACATATCTTTCTTTTTTTAAATCGATAATGACAAATTCATTGGAATGCAAATATTTATTACGTTTACAAAACAAAAAAAAGAAGTGAAAAAGACAACAAAAAAGGAAAAAAGAAGAAAAAAACAGAGAAAAAAAAAAGAAAACGAAAGCAAAGAAAAAAAGAAGAAAATTTCTGACATCTCATTATAATCATATTAAATTTTATTGAAATCAAAGAACTATATGAATTTTTTCTTATATTATATCTTATATATAAGTAAATAATAATTGTAAAATCGTAAAATTTATTTTTGCAAGAAGCATATAGATTAAATTATACATTTATGTTTTAATAAAAAAATAAGTAAAAAATGAATTTTTAGTACATTATGTTTAAATCATCAGACACAAAAAT
>NW_017259281.1:1543260-1544783 GCF_001594045.1 Atta colombica | reverse complement strand
TTACATTATATTATTATATTAAATATTATTATTATATTAAAAATATATTTCATAAAATAAAGAAAATCTCTTCTATCTTTTGTCACAATATGCGACATGGAGATTGATTAGAAGTACCTGTTATTAATCCAGAAACAATGGAGATCCCAAGGGTAACCGCTAGCGCCAGTAATTGATATCCCGCTTGCTGATATGCCGTTCTATTATATCCCGTTGATATTCCATAATTGTCGCGCATCTCGCTAATTTTTAGCTCTGAGCTCGGTGCTCGCGCAGGAAAAATCTATTGACAAATACAAAAATTCATCAAAGATAATTATAAATAAAATTATAATAGTAAATAATTATTCTAACTTAACAATAATCATAATTGTTTGTTTTTAATATCAAATTTATAATATCTTTAAGAACATTCAAATTTTCAGTTATGTTATTTTTAATTTGCAAATTTCGATGCATAATTTGATAGAATACAAATAAAAATAAGACTGAAATTAGAATACATTTTATCAAACATTATATGTACAATTTCCTGTACCATCGATATATTCTAATAAATATATTCCTAATAGTTAGATAATTCATTAAGATTCAAATGATCATTTCATCTTTTCATTTTAGTGGAAGTTATTTTTGCTTAGTGGAAGTAATTATCGCGAAAATAATTTAAAAGAGATAATTAAATTATAGTTTCGCTCAGCAACATAAATAAGAGTTAATTTTTCGAAAATAATAAAATGATTATTTCAAGCCAATGAAATTATGTACTTCGTATAGGGAATAATCGTAAGTAGCTTCCGTAGCTAAGCATGCCATAAGTGTCCCAAAAAATGCAGCTATCACGCCAGGCATTCCGTGTAAATTATGTACCCCGCAAGTGTCATGGATACGAAGATATTTCTGCATGAATGGCTGTAAAGAAAGGTAAACAAATTAATAAAAGATGATTTATTAGAACAAGAGAACAGAGACTTTGCAGAATCATATAACTTGCTCATTGTAATAAAAAAATCCTCAACTATAATACAATTTAAGTTTTTCGTAAAAAGTCTATTTTACGTTATAAAAAAAATGAATACGTTATAAAAAAAAAGTAAATGTATATTTTAAAAAAGATAAATGTATTTTAATGCTGGTTATAATGATAACCGAACACACACACACACACACACACACACACACACACACACACATACACACACACACCTGTAGATGATTAATGATTTTTTACTTTTATTCTTTTACTTCAGATCACTAATAATAAATATCCAGATTTTATGGGAGCCGTGAGACTCGAAAATATCACGAATATTTTTATAACTAATATAATTTTTATTTTTACTTGCATAAATTATCAGTAATAGAAAATACGTATTTTTATGATGCATAAAGTTTAATAAATCGTCTACATAGTTTCCAAAAAAATTTATAAAAACAGCTTTTTTAACTAATCGATAATCTTTCCTTAAGTACAAAAATTAAAAGAGAATAGACTTATAATTGATATAAATAATAATTATTAT
>NW_017259281.1:1542438-1543160 GCF_001594045.1 Atta colombica | reverse complement strand
AAATAATAATTATATAATAAAATAATTGATATAAATAATCAATTCAGTGTATTCATATAATTTTTGTGTAAAGAATCAATGTGTTGTTATCTATTTTTTTATATTAAAAGAATTAATATAAATACAGAGTCTAGCAAAATTCCTAATTAGAATGAAAAATCTAATATATATGTATTTTTGTATGTTCCAACATATGTTTGTTATACATATTTCTTCATAACGAATAAAAGTTCTCTTTTGTATTATATAATATCAAGGAATAGAAGTAATTAGTTACTATAATTGTCGTTACTTAGTTACTTAGTTATAATACCTTATTGTAGCAATTTGGTAATGACGTTGTAAATTTTTTTATGATAATAATGTAACATCCAAGTTTGGAATGGTCAATAGTTATTTATAGCGAGTTAGAAAAGTCATTTATTACTAAAAAAAATAACAAATTGCAACAGTTGCGACTTGTATCTCATTACTTTTTAATGTATAACAAACTAACTTTACGATGTTACTCATTACTACTTTTTTCAATAAGTAACACGTAATGACAATTTACTTTTTAAAGTATCCTGACCTTAGCGTTTAGTAAGTTAGTCATTATTACAGTCACAAAAAATTATAACATTATTATCAAATTTTTATTATAAAAAGTATAAACTGTAAAACTCGAAAGAGTAACTCTACCATTTCCTATATAATAATAATAATAATACCAATAGAGAGAG
>NW_017259281.1:1539889-1542338 GCF_001594045.1 Atta colombica | reverse complement strand
AAAACAAAAAGAGAGAGAGAGAGAGAGAGAGAGAGAGAGAGAGAGAGAGAGAGAGAGAGAGAGATTAATTTCGTTATTTTTTACATGAAAGCATTAAGATATAATTAAAAGCATCATCAAAAAGCAAATCTTTTCTTCTATATTTTCTGATATATTTCTAATATAGATTTGATATGAAATATGAATTACCTCATAGATAACTAATTTTAAAAAAACATTAGAAACAGTTTTAAAAACAAATAACTAATCAACTGCCGCTATTGCATAATAATCTTCATTGTTACCGTAAGATATTTGTATCCCAGCACACTAATTACGCCGGATATGGCACCGATGATCAAAGCACCTACTGGTTGACACATCATACCTGCGTGTATTTAGAAAGTTCAAATTATTTTATTATGTATTATAAGATTTTACGTTATGTATTATATAAAATGCTACATGAGGAATATATGTATATATAATATATGTATATAATATTTTTAAATCTAGTATTTGCATATTAAAGAGATAATAATCAACCTGCAGCTGTGCCAATAGCAACACCTCCAGCTAGGGTCGAGTTTTGTACGTGTACCATATTGAATTTGTTGTCCTTAGAAACCAATGCCGACACAGCAAACGTGATCACGCAGCTAGCGGATATTGATAACAGAGTGTTGATTATAGCTCTCTGTTGATCATCTCCTGTCAATGCAGCACTATTAAATGACGGCCAAAATAACCATAAGAACACAGTACCTAAAGGCAGTAAATAATTATTTTATTATCCTATTAGCGGTTAATACTAAGAAAATGTGATAAAATTATATTTAAAAAAAGACTAAAACTGAATCAAATATTCATTATTATTATTATTATAGACATACAAATAGCTTCTTTGACACATACCGATCATGGCAAAAACATCTGATTGATAATTCGATCCTTCCAAATCATGTTCCTTTGGTTTTTCCTTCAATCCGAATACGAAGCTAATTGCCAATCCAAAATATGCGCCAAACACATGAACAAACATACTGTCACCAGCGTCAACAGCCTTAGAAATGTGAGAAAAATTTACATAATATAGAAAAGTATATCTTATCTTACAGAAATTACACCATATATTTACAATAAAATAAGTATCACTTATTGTTTACTTTAAAGTTTTCAAATAATATCGGTATTGTATAAAATAGAGTAATATTTATAATTAATAATATTTAGAAAATGGTAGAAAATATATACGAGTATTTATATATTATATATTATATATGTGTATGTATATGAAAAATTTATTGTTATATTCTAATTTTAATTATATATTATGTAGATAAACAAGAAATTTATATCAATATATATTGTTATATCAAATATTTTATGTCATCAAATGATTAATTTTTTTCTCTTTTTTTCTTTTTTATGCATCAATCTACTTATTGCAATCGTGCAAAAAATAAAAATAAACTCACCATAAACAATTCTTCGCCTACATACTTATTAATGGTAAACATAATCAATTCTACTATTCCCATGAACACCAATTGCATATAAGTCACTTTGCCTAAAACTGCTCCCATGGAGATAAGTGGCGTAGCCACAGCAACGTCTGCACTAAGTAAACTGAAAAATTTCGTAACGATACATGATGAAGAAATAAAATCTTTACTCAAATTTTAAAGAGATTATTTTTTATTTTATTTAAGTTTAGTGTAAAAATAAAAAATATTTATAACTCACATGTAAAATAAAACTAATATAAAACTAATATAATCTAATTACTTTATCTTTGCAATTTTTAATATAAATCAAAATAAACACTGACCTTTCTAATGAGAGATAAGCTTTATGACCTAACTGCATGTTCATTACGCCATCGCAGATTAAAGCCACCTGGACGAGAATTGCACCTATAAGGAAGGTCAGACCAACAGCGCTTTGACTGTACTTTTTGAGGAACGTCATCAGAAAGCCAAAACCAATCCAAATCATCACATGGACATCTTGATACACTACCATTTTAGACAGACCAAGAACAAAGAAAACAAGCATCTTCTAAATATATATCCGCAACAATTTGTATTAAGTTGATAAGTGGATAATGTTTTCTTTCTTCATTTACTTCTTTAATCATGTATACATAGTTAATTACAGTAATTTATCATTCAAGATTATGTATAGCATAGAATGACAGTGAAAGACGTAACTTACAATTTATGTTGATCATAATTTGTATATATATCAGCACTGCATTGCTTATATCCTGAGACTAAATAATTAGAGGAAAAATGCATTGGAGACCTTATAACAGAATCTAATCACAAGCGATTTTGTCAAAACTCTATGAAAGAAGAAGGTATATATTTCTTCCTTGTATATATTATCTCACCTTAACTGACTCATAACTTTAATTAAGATTATATTATAAAATAGTATATAAATAATAGTGAGATAATATTTATAC
>NW_017259281.1:1536840-1539789 GCF_001594045.1 Atta colombica | reverse complement strand
AGAGAGAGAGAGAGAGAGAGAGAGAAAGTATACTTGCAAAAATAAACATGTTAAAAATAATAATAAGAGAGTCATAACTTTTCAAAATAAAATTCTATTATTTTCTTATAATTCTATCTATTTTCATATATCTACTTAAGTATAATGGAAAATAATGTAATAATATTAAAAATAATCTGTTAATATAATAATAAATATGATAATAAAATTTTTTTTCAGCTAATAATTAGCAAATTCTATATAAAATTCAATAAAATAGGAGAATTACATTACATTTTATAAATAGCAGATAAAAAACTCGTGATCGTTTTAAAAAAGAAATATGCGTTATTATATAAAATACATGTCAGAATCTATTATCAATAAATGTTATACATTACTGCAAATATATTATAATTTTTTGTCTGTATAAAATTTTTTACAATTTAAAATGAATTTTGCCTGATTAATGAGATAAAAGTAAAGAGACAGAGACTGAGTAAAGAGATACAAACTGTTATTTATAATTACATATTCGTACATTCAATTTTAATGTAATTAATTTGCTGTTGGTTTATACAGCCATTTCCGTTTCATTCATTATTGTATTATACATTTCATTTCATGTGCTATTGCATGTATCATTAAGATTTACATTTATTATTTTAATTTTTTAATTTTTTAATTCGCTTAGCATGTAACTTTTCTTAATTTTACATTTATTGATTTTATTCCTAATATTCTTCTTTAATGAAAGATACACTATTATTTTATCACTTTCTCACAGTTTTACAAAATAACAGAAGATATTGAAAATCTTTTTTTATTGAATAATTAAGATCATCAATGACCCAGTAATTGAGACCAAAATAGACAATTGAAATCGAAAATTTTACGTTTATTTTTTCTGATTATACATTGCTTCAGATTCCAATGATATTTTGCATGTTTTATTTGAGTCTTCCTCGGAGACATACATATATGAAAGAGAAAAAAGCAGGAGATTAGTTCTTTCAAAAAGAATTGACAGTAGGCGAAATAAAACAAATAATAAGGAAAACAAGAAAAATAATAATGATAGAAAATGACAGCATCATTATATATTGAACTCACATGTATATGTGATGGGTAGAGACTTTGATTGTCCATTCAAATAAGGATGGACGCTATTCAGTCGGTTACTGGCATCCGCCTCCGGGGCGTAATCATATATGGCAAGAAAAGCACACAACAGAAAACCCTCGATAAAAAGAAGTATGATTGCGTGCACCGGCCCATTGCACATTCTCATTCGTACCAGCATTGTGCAGGGATTGACTATATGCCGATGAAGCCACCGCAATGTACGGAGTGTCATACGGTAAATGTGCGTGGTCGTGACTTTTTCGAAATTATTAGTATTTTCGTACTTCATGAAAATTGATTCATTTCTTTTCAATACATGTGCGTTTAAATTTAATTAATCACATAAGAAAGTACACTTTAATTTTTAAGTTAATCTTAAATATTAACAAAAAATGAGTTAAAATTTTTCAAATTAAAAAAAATATTTAAAAATTTCTTTTTATTACTTGTAAATATAAAAGTTAAGATTAATTTATTAATTTTTATATTAATTTCACGATTATTATGCAGTTATTTCTAAAAGAAGATAAACATATGAATAAATTAAAGTTGTTATTGAACTTTATTGTCCTTTTAGAAATAATTTTTATGAACAACTTTTTAAAGAAACACTTTAGATATTTTTAAATTTATTCCTTTTTACAACAGCCTCATTTACTTTTATTTAGAATAATTATAATTTATTGATTATAGTATATTAATTGAAAAAAATTACATGATTAAAAATTTATTAAGTTTAAAAATAAACTTTACAAGTAGACGTTAATTGGAAGAAATGTTGACATGACAATTCGCTGACAGATGCTGTAAACGAACTATTTCCAACTGAACGCACAAACAACGTCTCCCCAACAAATTCTTTGAACATGTGATAACGAATCGATATTTAAAATAAGAAAGGTCAAGATGGTCAGAACTGCTCGTAACTTTTATTCATATGATAACGTGTATATTCTTCCTTTTGTACAACGTATAATGCAGAATATACAAATAAGATAATCTATTTTAATTTTTCTATTCATTCTTTTTCACATTTTTGAAAATATTATTTATTTAAAAAATGTTTCAGATTAAACTGACTCTGTTTTGAATGGAAAATGTTTTCGTAGTCAACATATTTTTTTAGATGAAATCACTTTTTCTAAATTTCTTTTTCATCTTCATATTTTCCCTTCTCTTACTAAAAACAAACATAAATTAATAAAACATAATTAACTTACTTACTCGGATAAATTCGTAATGAATCGTTTTGTGGTTTTTTTATTTGTCCAGATTTGTCGGCGGTGCCTGTAAATATAATTAGCATTTATTTTAAACACATCGTTATAGAAACTTCTGGTCAATACTGGCTAATTATCTATTGAAAAATAATTAATTATTGCCTTTTGTAATAAATTGATCTGAATTAGATTTCTATAAAAATAGTAGTAATGAAGACTATTTATATAGTGAAGGTATATAAATATTTATGGTATAGTATAAGTAAATTACACGAAAATTTTAATCAAGTTGATTTGTGTTCTAATAACAAAATTAGAATTTATAACATTTTTACAATCTTTTTTTAATACCTAGAAATTTTATAAGTTCTAAAAGTTCTAAATGTTTTTAAAATTTATACAATTTTTTGAGCTTTAAATTCTTTTTTGAATTTATAAATTTTTAAGAGAGATTTTCAGAGTTTTTTAAAAATTATTATTCTTAGAAACGTTAATATTTAATCTTTTTTAAAATATTTTTTATATTTTAGTAAATTGTGAGATAAAGATTATAAATTATAAAAAACATAAGAAATGTTATAATAAATTCTTTAAATTATATATATCTTAATTTCTTTAAAGTTAT
>NW_017259281.1:1535061-1536333 GCF_001594045.1 Atta colombica | reverse complement strand
ACATATATATATATATAATATTTTATATTTAATAATAAGAACGCAAATTTGAAGACACACAATCGATTTATATCAATAATAACTTTTAACTGCAAGCCATATATGAAATATACATGTGCGCATTTGTACATATATGTATTGTATACTGACCGGTACGATTTTTTAGTAGATTAGCGTTTGCCTCTGGACCATACGTCATAAATGTCCCTATTAGTGCGATTAGGATGATTTCGAGCAAAAATAGCATCAATACTTGTTGTTTTTCGGTGACTGAAGTATACATTGTCTGTAAAGAAATGTATTTGGATCGTTAAAACAATTATCTTTGTTACGATTAAATTATTAATTTGCAAAAGTTTTCATTTATTGAAATCTATCTTAGATACGATGACGAATTTTTTTTATTTAAAACTTTTTTCAAGAAAGGGAAATTTTGGAAGAAAAGATATCCTTTCTTTATTATTATTCTTATTATTATTTTATTATTTTTATTATTTTTATTATTGTTTTATTATTTTGTAGACTTAAGAAATTTTACTTTTAATGATCGCATACTAATAATATGGAAAATTGGATTTTGATAAAATGAGAGTTAGTATTTATTATTCCTAAATTTTATATTAGTTATGAGTTGATCACAAATTTATTACGTCAATATGAATCGTCAATTTAAAAAAATGAACTTTACAGTTGACTGTTGCAAGACGCTTACGATCGACTTGTGATTAATGTAGGATAAAATGTAGAGTGGTGAACATAAGATGTCATAGATGTAAGGCTTAATAATAGATAATTTTTTAGCTATGATATATCAAAAGTAACATAGATGGTCTTAAAGTAAGAATGGAATATAAATATCGGCCTGTGAGCATAAGTTTTATGCTCACAGGCCGATATTTATATTCCATTCTTACTTTAAGACCATCTTAAATATAACGTCTTAAGATGCTAATATGATCCTCTAATACGTGACATCATAAGATTGTACTTAAAAGAGTCTTAAATATAAGAATCGACTATGAGTACCATCCGCAGAGTGTCTTTAATATACATCATAGCTTAAAAACTTATTAAGCCTTGCGTCTGTAATACCTTATGTTCACCACATTATAAGCTATATTATATATTTAGTATATATTTGAACTAACTCTTACTAACTTAATTCTTGCGACTCCTGCCTTGTTATATATATTTAATTTTTATAATTATTATTTAATTAAAAGAATATAAAATATTTTTGTTTTATTTAATTTATTATTTTTAAACTAACTC
>NW_017259281.1:1532503-1534580 GCF_001594045.1 Atta colombica | reverse complement strand
TATATATATGTATATGCATTCGTATTTATAAATATACAGTGTTATAAATTTTATGGACAAATATTGGACAAGTATTTATAAGCATTAATTGCATATCAATCAGTACAATACCTTTCCCATCGTATTTCAATAATTCAGGTTAATCAAACTGTCAGTCGTGCTTCTCACTGATTGATTTTTGCCTCGCACATTCACTGGAAAATATATTTTATCGCTCATTTTTGCAAAGTAATTTATGCGCTCGTCGAATTTTAAGAGACGCAAAAAATAATATAATTCTAAATATATAGCGGGATAAAAATCAGAAAATTTTGCTAAAATTAAATATCTGTTATTTTGTAATAAATAATAAAGTAAAATAAGTTAAATATATTTATAAAAAATATATCATACATAGTGTAAAAGGAAAATATTATATGTATGTACACAAAGAAAAATACATACATAGACTTGTAAAAATAAATAAAAGGTTTAACAATTTAATTTGTTATGTAGTAATTAACAGATAATTTTATTTTTTTAAGAGATAATAGTTCAATTTGTTACATAGTAATATATAATTTTATTTGAATTTAGAAATATTTTACTTTATATGGATCATATTTGATCCGCTATTTAATATATTTATATGTATTTTAGCAAACCACAAAAATTTTTTTTAATAATTTAAATAATCAATAATAGTCAAAATTTAATAGTCAAAAAGCAGATAAATGTGTTTTTGTTTCCAAAAAGTGAGAATTAAGTAATTAATCCATCTTTTTAAAGGGAGTCAAATATTAGCACATATCTCTCATATATTATGTTGCATGCTTTATGGATTAGAACTTTATCCTGTATTATGTTTCTCTCATGTATCCAATACATAGTATACGTTACATTGTTAGATTTATTAGATTTAAATAGCAAATTCAAATGGTCAGATAGATAATGACTGTGGAATGGTTTTGTTGAATAATCTATATTGGCTCAGCTGGTGTAAATGACATAGGTTTCTATATACTATTGTTTATCTTTCTATGGTGAACACGATCCAATTACATGCAGTTGCACAAATTGTCATTGACCTCATCACCTTTTGCGTATACGTTACTTCTATTGGATCATTACATTTATATATACATTTTATTAGAAGAAATATTACACTTAATTCTTTTTTTTTAAATTAAGTTACACTAAATTAACTGTTACACTGTGAGCGTTTTATATCACATTAAATATAATACAATATTACAAATATATAGCAATAACTGTGAAGTTATTATCCAGTTCTCGTTTTCACTCTTAGTAGGACTTTGTCAACGTGGGAAACGTCACTTATAGTACGATGTCGCAAATCGTTCTGCCTTGTTTAAGCCTCGTTTAAACACCCATACTGAGGGTCGTTATATGATAATCATGCCTGTTTATATGAACCCCAAGCCGCAGAGAATTAGTAACAATTGTCATCTTTACCTAATTTCGTGCGCCTTTATCATTTCATTGAAATATTAGAATCTACAATTTGATCTATATACACATTCAAATTTTGAAGATTATCACGAGCTCATAAAATTCATATTGATAATAATCCATTTAAGAAAGAAGAATTGAATTAGTTGATGCTAATAAAATTTTTACATTATAATTATTAATATATTTTAGAATATATAGCTTTTGTATTTATATAATTAAATGTATGCTCTCTATAATATTATATTGTAAAATGCATATTGTAATAGAGATGAGAAAATATCATTATGAAACTTGTTATTAACGTATTATTAATTTGAGTTGTTACTGCAATTTAACAGTAATAATAAAATTATTTAGAAATTGCTTACTAAGGTTAGCAAGAAAATTTGATTAATTCAATATGAATAATTGATAATACACTACTTTATTACACTATAATAATTGATAATACTTTATTACTACTATAATATATTTTAATAAGCTATTTAATAATTTTTAATAAATTTCATCCTAGGATCGAATAACTTATTTTCGTCATTATTTTATTCTATTTATTATTTTTTTATCTCATTTCTTATTTAACTAAAAATGTTTAATTTCTTTTCTTTTAATTTTGCTAATT
>NW_017259281.1:1531858-1532346 GCF_001594045.1 Atta colombica | reverse complement strand
ATATATATTGAGTATATATACTCAAATTTACACAATAAAATTGGAAGATTTATTATGCGTTATTTTACACTTTGCTAAGTATTATTTTTAATATCTCTATATAAATGTATAAATTATTGGATCAATTTATATTGGTTGTATATAAAAGTCTGTGTCACAGAGATTATTTACATGGATTATGAACTCATAGGTATATGAATAATTAACAAAATAGACAAGGTCATAAAAAAAAATAACGCACGCGCGCGCGCACACAAAATGTACTGTAAATTAATGAAATTGTTTTTCAGTAGTAAAAAAAATCGAGATTATAAATATATATCATATTAACGATGATATCCTATATATCAACTACACGTGCAAGAATAAGAATGTGAGACATGTGATAACAAACAATTCTTATACGTAACCACTATAAAACGCAGTTGAAATTATATACGTTCTTAAGTGTCTTAAAAAAAAATTTTCTTACAATAAAAATTTATATA
>NW_017259281.1:1524169-1531789 GCF_001594045.1 Atta colombica | reverse complement strand
TGTTTATATATATATAAACTTATGTATTATATATATTTATTAGAACACTACATTTTATTTAAAAATATCAAGAAAACTCAATTAAAATTTCGTAAAACTAATTTAAGAATTAATTAATATATTCTATTATTACACTTATATATTATAAGGATGTAATATTATCTAATTTTTTATAGAGTATAAAAATAAATATGAATTATTATTTTTAAAATATTATAAATGATAACAAATTTCAAAAATTATTAATGTTAATATCAAAAGATAAATACATTTGAAAATTTATATTTTTTTCTTTAATGTATCTGTATATTAATCTCAAAACAGATATTTACTTAAAGTGAGATTTTATTTTAGATTCAACTTTCACTTACCTTTATTTTATGTAACAGCTTTTGAAAAAGAAATGAAGAGAAGATATTAAATGAATAAAATTTTCTTTATGTTCGTAGATTGCTTTTACATAGAACTATCTGTTTCTCCGACACAAATCATTTTTGCATCGCGAGTATTGGACGGAATTTTGGAGGTCGAACCGATACGTATATCGATAAGAAATAATATAATTTTATTAGAAAGAATAGAATCACGAGAGACGTTTAACCACGAAGACAAGAGAAACGATACTCGGCCAAAGAAAACGAATAGTTCAAAGCCAGTGGACAGATGACACGCGATCGATTTGTTCTACTCAGGGAAATCGACGGTCAACATGTACCTATATAATTAGACTATACGTCGAACACGAGATAAACAAGTCGCCATTTGCAGCGACAACCTAACATTCTATGATGCGCAGTGTGAGTTTCTGCAATAAGATAAAAATATTTTGATACGTTGCATGTAAATATTACTCTATATAGTATGGACATTTAAATCAAAGAGGAGGGGAGAGAGAGAAATCTATAATTCGTTAGATATTATCTGTTATATTTTTTAAAAAAGTATTTCAGAAAATTTGAAGGAACACGATGCAGTAACAGTGACCAACTGTCTCTGAAATCAGAATAAAAAATCAAGACAAAAATCAGATTCGACTTTATAAAACAAGACTATTTATCTATATCTTTCATTAAATTTTCGACATTCTTGATCAAAACATTATTCAATACATTAAAAAATTCTAGGAATCATGCAACGGTATGTTTGCTTTGATTTTTAAACAGACTAAATATATCTATAATTAATTATCTATTCTATGGACCAAAGATATAATTTACGTCACATATATTTTACATAATTAACGTTACAGTTTGTACGAGTACATCTTATATATCTACAACATTTTGCAATAATCTTTTAAAAACGTAAAAACGTAAAAGGTAAAATAATTCTATAATATATATAATATAATTCTTTTTACAATGAGATTGTTAAATAGTCTAAGAATGTCAACATCTTTTCTTCATTAAACAACCAATAATGTTCTACAGTTAAGTTGTAGCAAAAATTGAGAAACATAGAAATACCGGAAAAATTTTCTTCGTTAAATATAAGCAATGCTCCGTAGTTAAATTGTAATAACAATTGAGAGATACAGGAGTACCAGGAAAATTTGATTCATTATTTCATATTAAAAGATTCATAAATATCAAAAAATATATACCTGAATTAAAATAGAAGTTTATCAGAAAATAGAGAACTATTTTATTCTAATTATCATGATTTTATAATGGAAATGAAATATAAGATATTTTACAATACAGTGTTTTACAATATAATTTGAGAAGGCAAACACTTCAATTTCTATTCTTTATCATTTTCAACCAAGCATCGTAAATCCAGATGACATGTAACTTGAACGTCGCGATTGTCGTGCGAAAATCCTCCGAATGTGAGTTTGCACAAGAGTTCGAGAGGCGGCATTTAACTCGAGAGACAATACTCCGTCGCAGTACTGCCGTCGTGTCACCGATATTTCCAAGAGAAAAATTGAATACGTGCTGCGAGTTTGAATGCGCTTTCGCTCTTCCATGATCCCTGATGCATCGCCTTTGATCAACTGTGGATCAAATTCTTCTCCGGATCGGCTGATCATAGTCGCATACGCGTGGATATATACTGCAAAACAAGCACGGCAGCTATGAAATTGCTGTCTGTAGATGCACCAAGCAAACCACTGCGACTCGCTATCCAACTGTTTGCTTCGAGATGATCCGCAATATTATATAATCCAATAACACTTGATTTTCCTCTGTTTGTTTTACGTATAATTTAATTTTCTGTAAAGTAAAATTTATTAAACGACAACATGTATAATAAAGTATAAGAAATATGTATACATTAACAAAGATATATTTTTAAAAAATACCTTGTATACATATAATAACATTTATAATTTAAAATAATTTAAAAAATTATGTATTATAACAAATATTCTTATTTCTCATTATTTATTGATAATATATTATATTGATAATATATTATATAACAATGTTATGAATAAGACTTTAATTTTTTAATATTAATTAACATTTTTAATTGTTGCCACCATAACATATTATTAAATTAATTATTTATAAAGGTATATCAAAATATAATAGAATTATATAATAGAAGTTATTCTTAGAAAATCATACATATGATACATATAGTTTTCGACTAGATATTTCCTAAAGCCATATTTTATATGCATGACTTAAAAATAAAATTGAAACTTTTTTAAATAAATTTTTTACGTATCTATTTTTCTGTTTATTTATTGGACACAAAAATAACTTGAACATTTTATATTAAATAAAAAAAATATATATATTATGTATATATCAGAAATTCAAAGGACAAATTATTTAAGTTAATTTAAATTAATCACAGGTCGTGCAATTAAATTATATTAATAATTGTTTTTTGACGAATCGCTTATATTGCGCGTGCTGTGTTATAAGCCAAGAAGTTGTGACGCCATAAGTTCGGATTAATTTTAACGATAACGAGGATTTAACGGCTAGCTTTCCGAAGTTTCGAAAGTTCAATCCTGAAGTTTTCCCCAATTTCCGCAATTTGTGACAGTTGCATCGGGTCAGCTGGTCATTCATTCGTTGTTTTATTAATTAAAAAATATACAATACAAAATTTGGACAAATAAAATGAAATTCTCAATTTAGATCAAATATATATTTAAAGTAGAATAAAGGTTTTGTTTTTTATCATTTAACCAAATTGATGCAATGTATTATTGAAGTTATATGATTTATTCTTAGTATATATATTCTTTACGCAATTTAACTGAAAAACACCGGTTATTACGGATAATGAAGAAAATGATCTAAGATCATAAAGCTACTAACAATATTGCTATGCAAGAAAATAAAATCACGGCAGACAAATAAATATCGTATATTTTTTAGCAGCTACATTTTTGTTATAAAATGTTCTATTATTCTTGAATTAAATATACGAATCGTAATTTTTATTTGCGAAAAACAAGCCATAAGTTATATACAATTTTGATAAAATTAATTATTATATTTTATCTGTTCCAAATTAAATAATAATTTACTTATTGCCAAAAAAATCTAACTGAAATTATAATAAACATGTATATAGTCATAGTGAAACTCTACAAATTTATATACATAAATTTTCCATTTTAATTTATTAGTTAATTATTAAGCTACAATTAGTATTTTAAAATTTGATTTAACATGTAAATACTGCACTTTAATATTCGCAACAGCTAAAGCTATGATTCTGCAGTTCTCAAGCAACAAGAAACTTATAACGTTAGGACGTTATTGTTAGAAACGTCTAACAATAAGTTACAGCATTACAGACTGACGTGGAGAGACCTGCAGAAGAACATAGCAAAAACACGGATAGGACGTCGCGACGTGTCATTCTTAGAATCCTCTTTTGCCTCTAACTGTGAAAGTTTTATCTCACATAAACGCGTGTCGAATTTTAAAACGGGCTACAAGGAATGTCACTTCTCCGTTTGACACATTTATTTGCGGGTCAATGTTGAATATCTCACGATAACGTTTCCTCATTTAGACTGCAGATTTCAAAATTTATGTTTCCAATGATTTTTTAAATGTAGCAATAATCTGAAATTTTTAGTAATTTATAAAAATTTTTAGTGTTAATAAATTTAGCAAGTTAAGTAAATTAGTAAGTTAAAGACATTTATTTTTTAACATATCATTAAAAATAACAATTTACTCTCTCATTCAAAGAAAATTTGATTATTTTTGCTATACAACTTTTACAGTTTATTAAATCTTGCCTCATATAATGTCTGTTGAAAATTTAAAATATAGGATATAAAATGTAGAACGACAGAAAAATTATACAGATTCATCTGCTAAGATAAAATACGAATTTTGTGTTTGTTAAATAATTCCTCAAAGTTCTGAGATAATAGGACATTAAATTGAATAAAAGAAATTAACTGTGAAGTTTACAACAGTAATATAAGTTAATAGATATATTATATTATCTTCAAAATTTATTTTTATCAATTTTTGTAATTTTATTATAATACATATTATATAAAGATTTATTTCTATTTGTTCTCTCTCTCTCTTTCTCTCTCTCTCTCTCTCTCTCTCTTTCTCTCTCTCTCTCTCTCTCTTTCTTTTCCACATTCTCTTTCTCTGTCTATACTCTATCTTTTTTCATGCATTCAGCTTTTCCCTTTTTTCTTCTCTCCTCTTTTCTTTTTTCTTATTTCTCTCTTTTCTACTCGATTTATTTTTTACGTCTTCCTCCCTCTACCCCCCCCCTCTCTCTCTCTCCCTTTATTTATGATTTTTTCTCTATTTCTCTTTTTCCCTTTCTTCTCTTTTTCCAACTCTCTCCCTTTCGATCATTCAATCTATTGAACTATTTTCATCGAAATTCGTGGAAGAAAATCGCTGACCAGAAATTGAAGTGTAACTGCAAAAAACCTGTCATGGATTTGTGCAAGAGTATTATGCCTATCCATAAAATGACAAAACAAAGAAAACGAACATAAAAACGTATATGTGACATATAAAATAGATTCTAAAAAATTTTAAATAAAAAAATTAGGATATTAACAAAATAGAAAACAGAAAAAGAAAAAGAAAGAAAAAAGAAAAAAAATGTATGTTATATATAATATCTATATTAGTATTAAAAAAAAACTTTTATCACAATTCAAGTGTAGAAAAAATTTCTCTTCACAATTTCACGGTTTCAATGTAAAACTTTTCTCGTAGTTTTTAAATAAAAACGTTTTCCTCTCTTTACAACTTTTAAATAAAGAGACGTTTTTTTTACAGAACAGTTGTACAGCTTTAATTTCGTGCAAAAATTTTTCGTTAAAAAGACAATACTCCAAGAACTATTAATTTTGAATATTCAGTTCAACAATTTTAATTAATGAAACCTCTCTCTTAAATTTTTATTCAAAAATATCTCTAAGGAAACCAATCGTATAAAGTTGTCGTAATATTTCAAAATTACAATATAAATATGTTTAATATGTTACAATATAAAAAAAGCAATCTTTATGTTTTGGCAATACAAACTGTATATGAATACTCAATTTATTTATTTATAAGTATTAAATTATATTTTTTAGATTTTTATAAAATAATTTTGGCGATAAAAAGATAATTGTTATTGAGAAAAATATTCTGAGAAAGATAAGAATAAAAAAGAAAAATGTACGTGTAATAAAAATATCAAATTCTGATTGAAAAAAGACAAAATATCGAGTTACAAGTAGAGCAGCAACAAGAGATAACAAGGTTGAGATGGTACATTGCAACGAGGGTTTTGCACCCCAGATAGGCGTGTCCCTATATTAGGTTTTAATCATTCAGGGGATGAAATTTTAGGGACGGGGCGTGGTAGTCTGTCTCTCTACCGGTAACACCCCTTCCTGAAAGCCCTTCGACCTTTGCAACTGTGTTATGTCTGCGTGTCGCTATTACCAGGTAGACCTGATACGCAGAATCAAATAGTACATGTAATTCAGCTGTTGAAATAATGCGACATCCAAAAGCTTAAACATCAAGACTAAATGTTTCTTGAAATTATATAAATATTACTCCAAATATAATAGATATATAAGAAATTGTTAGTAAGTCATTTAAAAAGATTTTTGTTTGATCTTATTCATTTGTCTTAAATTTCTAATATATATATGTATGTGTGTGTGTGTGTGTGTGTGTGTGTGTGTGTGTGTGTGTGTGTGTCAAATATATAACAATAATTAATCTAAAAAAAATGCATAGTGTAATTTGCATCAATCAGGCAGAATATTTTTGTTCTATTACATTGAAAAAAATTTCACATTTTGAAACGAGGATGCACGAAGGAAACCGCACTGCGGCTTGAAACCGAAGACGTTTCCGCGTAAAGATACGAAGTACTCCTCTTTTACCACCGCTCGAGCAAATTGCATTGTCAATTATTCAACACGAAGCGACGGAGTGGCTGTATATTCGATATATACGCGCATTCAGTCTTCGGGGGAAGAGCGGACAAAGTCGATTTTGCATTTTTCACCTACCAAGCGACATTATTTGCTCAAAAGATATTTCCAAAGCGCGAACGGCGGTTTCCTTCGATAAGATAGACTCATATTTATAAGACAAGGATTGAATGATTCATATTATCAGCGTACAGCTTATTAATGTACAGCTTCTAACATAAGCACATCGTACCGTAAAATGCCAAAATAGATTTAAGAATACTTCAAATTAAAAAAATTAGTTTATGATTATGAAAATTAGTTTTTGATTAATTATACTTAATAATTACTAATATATTTATTAAAATACGATGCAGTTAATTGGATATTAATTTGATTATTAATTGAATAATTTTATTAGTAATGAAATAATTTTTATCTTATTATTTTTTGAAATAATTATATTAGATTACGTATTGAAGATTGAGATTGAAGATTAAAAGATTGAAATTTAATCAATTAAAACAAAGGAAACTAAAATTTTTTTATTCAATCTTTAATGTGTAGTCTGATTCCGGCTTTACGCATGTATACGTATATGCATAATGTATAATACAATACATATCTCTCTCTCTCTCTCTCTCTCTCTCTCTCTCTCTCTCTCTCTCTATTTTGTTGATTAATAATAGTTCTAAGATTATAAAGTATAGAAAGTTAATTAATTTTATTAAAAATTTTTTAATAATAAACAATAGATTTTCTTGCAAAGTTAAATCCAATTGTTAATTATATTTTCTGTTACTTATTACACATATTAATATTATAAGATTATATTAATATTATGAGATGCTTTTCGCTTTTGAGTTAATAAATTTTTTATTTCACGTTACTGCGCTTATACACATTAAATATAATGTTGATTTCTTACGTTGTTGCGTGCTTCATGCATCAGAGATAAGAATAAGCGAAATGCAGTTCTCTTGCGAAACTACTTTCCTTTGCAATGTATTCTGTAATTTTTTGCAATTAAAGTCGGAGGAAATGACGAATTCTCAGTAATTAATTAATATAGTAAACGTTTTATGTTGTTGAAATATAATTGTTGATATAATATAATATAAATTACATTTCGCTGTTGAAATTTATATAATGAATGCAGTATAAAAACTATATCTATTGTTTTTATTTCCATATCATATTTCATTTCCAAAAAATAAATTAATAAAAAATATCTAATA
>NW_017259281.1:1519726-1523836 GCF_001594045.1 Atta colombica | reverse complement strand
TATATATATATATATATACCTAATTATGAGTAGAGATTTGTGTGGCACACAATTTTGCCAAGAGACTGATGAAACTCTCAATACGAATTGATTGGTTAGCTTTGGCGTCTCCACAGCTATGTCTTCCATAAAATTGCTCGTCAAATTAGTTCGTAAATCCAAAAGAGAACATCTGTTCTCAACGGTGGCGAGAACGTGCCGCGATTCCCGTCTGTCTGCCTGTGCAGCAGATTGCCCCAGGAGTCGCTACGCGCTAGATTGTACGCGCATCGGTATCTTCACGCAAAGAAATTCCGCTACACAGAATCCTATAAATCTTCTCTTTCGCATACTCTTTTACTGTGATCTTCAGTACGTTTTTTTGCAAAGATTATCTTGTCATTGCTTTTTCTCTTAGCGAATGCATAGGATTAAAGGCAATTCGCTATGCATTAGATTTTGTTTGTTAATCTATATACACATTCTATAATAATTAATAACGAACTTTGCTCGTTGCTTCCGAATATTAATTAATATTAATTATATTTTTAAGAAAGAGTTTTTCTCAAGTTTATGTGTAATGAATATTAAATATTTTAAATAAATAATAATTTTCACTTTTGAAACAAATTTAGTTGTTTCTAGTTATTGAATGCGTAATATTTTTGTCATTGTATTTCCAAATAAAGATTTTCTTTTATAAAATCCTATCACACATATCACTTCACTTTGTAAGCCATGGAATTATTCGATCTCAGCACGTGCATACGGGCTGAAGGTTGAATTTCGCTTTGATTCTGGAATGCCAGGTATCAAAGTTCGGCCAATTTCGAAACCACAAAGGGATTCCCCAAATCAACTAACTGTCTGATGAATGAAGATGAAGGATGAGCCGCTGATTCTAAATAATATTTATGTCATCTCCCTCACACTTGATCACGCAATTTACATTTTCACCATTTGGCTGGTTTGGTTTCTTCCTCATTCTCTCTTTCTCTCTGCCTGTCTCTGCGATGCGACCACATTGGTTTCTCCGTTAGCGTGGTAGTTTCTCTTGGCTCTGACATTCGAACTCCCATTAGTATCGATTTCTGCAGCTTTCATCACCAAAAACACCACGTATTGGTCTCGAGATGCATAGCTGCCGTTCACCAGGCCATTCCTTCTGACCCATGAGGACATGCACGTGTTGTGAATCACATCTCGAGGCTACTGCTAAATTCCATCACTCAAATGTTGAGAACAGGAAATGAAAATAATAAATATTTCAGGGATTTTTAAGAAATAATTATAATATTTATTTATTCACGTTTTCTGTATTTTACTTTTCTTTTTCTTGCTCCATTATTGAGGTTTTAAATATAATAAATGTGAAAAAGTATAATTATAATGTACAAAATTATTAAATATTTGATTTAAAAACAATATTAAGGGTATACATTCTTGCGTAGTGATGTATGTCCTTTATAATATTATTTTTGAAATTTTAGTCATTTAATTCTGTTGTTGTTATTTGATTTAATACTTGGTTCTTCGAACATTATTTTGTCTATTAAAACACGAAAATATGTTTTTCTAAGTATGCATATTCATATATAAATTAACTTACACTTAAAATCAACTAATAAGAGTAAATAAGAGAAATGCTACTTGCGATCAAAGTCAAATGTTGAAATAATATTTACATCTAAATGTATTTATATAAATTTATTTCAAATATATGACTGCGCATCACGATCACTTTTATAATAATCCTCTTAAAAAAATAATTTTTGCCATTACATTTTTTAAACAATATATGTAAATAATATATTGTCTTTTAAATTAAAGAGAAAAGATAAATTCGATTTTTTAAATAACTTGTTTTAAAATAAAAATAAAAATATTAATTTTGTGAAAAAAACATATTGTATTTAAATAAAATTATTTTGATAAAATTGGAAAACAAATTAATTTTTGTATGCATTTTAAAATTAGAAGACAAATTGAAACTAAATAGAAGCCAAATAGAAACCAATAATAGAGTAAATTAAATGCTTTTTAATAAATAACTTAAACTAAAAAAATCATTAATCATTGTTTTTTCGAAAACAAAATTATTATACAACAAAAAATATATATAGTATTTATAAATATAAAACTAAAAATAAGATATCATATTAATATTCTAACTAAATAAACTAAAAGATATCAAATTAATATATGTATGTAATGTTAAATTAATTTAAATGAATAGCAATTGCATTTAAATGATATTACATAATTATGTAAAGTGCCATCAGTACTTACGTTTGAATAATTCGCGGGAACATTTCGCGAGATCAAGTAAACATGGTCAGAAGCTTTTACTTAATGTCCGATGTCAGACGAGATAAACATAGTTTCCAGAGTGAGAGAGAGCAAGTGTCAGATGTACTCGCCTTGAACGTCTTGTAAATAAAGGAAGGAGCGCATACGATAGAAATAAAAAGACAGAATAGAATAGAAAGAAATCTAGTAAACGATACAATCCCACGAGATGCTACTTAAATTATTTTGCATCTAAACCAACTAGACTACATGAACATCTTCGTCATTTTAAATTATTTTTACAAACACTTTAATGTAAACGTTTTTTGATAATAATTGAATATCACATGTTAATATCTTTTGATAATTTTGAATATTATGTTAAAATGACGTTTATAACAAAAATACGAATTACTTTAAACAAATTTTTTTTATTTGTATGATACGATAAATTTTTAGAAATACAAAAGAAATTAGTAAATTTGTGTAAAAAATAATTTTTAAGTCGAATATTATACTATAAAAATAATTTATACTTTTCATGAAAAATTCATAAAGACATATAATATTTTAAAACATTAGAAAAAAATCAGTATTGATGTACAAATTTAACAATTGGATAAAATTGAAAATGTTTTCAATTTTTAATTCTTTCTATTTTTAAACTTTCTATTTTTGATGAAAATAAAATTAGAAGAATAACTTTTTATTTTAAAAAAAGTGGGATTATTTATTTTAACATAATTTTCTAACAAATATTTGTTTCGATATGACATTAATTTCAAAATATCTTCCAGAAATAGAAATTTCAAATTACTGTGCAAGACTATTTAGTATTTATTTCGTTTTCCACTTCTTGATCTCTCTCTCTCTCTCTCTCTCTCTCTCTCTCTCTAAAACAAAACATTCTTTTCATAATTTTAATTTTATAAAGTGATAGAAATCTTTTAAATAAAAATGATTTATAATTCTCAGCTAATTATTCAATAATTTTTAAATTTTGGAAAAAATAATTATAAAATTAAAGTTTTATGTAATATTTGGCTCTTAAAGCAATTTTTTAAACATTTTGTTTTTAATTTTTATTTCATTCATTCAAATCATTTTCCTTTTACTATTCGTAAATCGTCCTTTTACTTGAGAGATTATTTTTTACTTTAAATCTCATGAAACTTTCATTCAATCCTAGAACGGAAGTGGACAAGGTGGGTGAAAGTGGTTGGGAAGGAATGGAAAAAAAAATTGAAAAAAAAAACGAGCTTACAACATTGTAGCAGAAATGTGACTTACTGAAAGTTCTGCAGTGCAATGTCGCGTTTTTCTCACATTCGCTTCGGTTGCAGCGCAACTCGGTAGTTTACCCAGCCAAGCTCTTTATGATTCGTGGTCTTTATTCTGTTATCGTAATGCGACTTGTTATTAAGACATCAAACTGCGTTTCTCTCGAAGCATAAAAGATTCCTGCTATCATGTCCTAATATTCTTTTTTTTACATTTACTTTTTTTCTTTTATATTATTGTAATTTTTCTTAAATATAATTTATATCGTAAACTTTCTATAATATCATATTTGACTTTAATCTAAAAAAATAACAATATTTTTTATATAAGATTTTTAATCTTTTACATCTATAACTCGAAACTTTTACATCTACAACTCGGTAACTCGAAAATTGTAAATATTTTACAATTTTTAAATATAAAAACATTTTATAAATATTTGTAAAAAAAATACTAGTATGATTAATAGTATAATTATATTATTCATAAGCAGTATTTAATATATGTCTATCAAAAAAAATTTGTTTATAATAGCATTCCATCGCGGAACTAATTGGAATC
>NW_017259281.1:1516052-1519626 GCF_001594045.1 Atta colombica | reverse complement strand
TATATATATATATATATGATACTTCAAAAAAAATTCGACACGGCCGCCTGTTGCAGCAAAACCCTGTTATAAAAAAAAGAGAGGTTGTAGAGAAACGAAAATTTCGCAGTAACGGTTGTTAGAGAGGCAGTAAAATGTAATTAAGGGTTCGTTCAAGCTTACAGAATGTTTTGGTTCTATTATACTGCCACAAAGGGTGCATTCGCGATCTTTACATATTCAAGGGCTACCGGTCAACTCAGCTCTTAGCTCAATCCCCTCCGAATGCAGGGGCACTTTACAATTATCCAACCCTTATCGGCTATAAATTTCATTAAATACATATTCAAAGAGACTGGTATCTCCTCTCCTCTAGTATGTCGACATTGGAAAATCTCTCTTTCGGATACCTTCTAGCCCTTCCTCCCCTTATGAAATAATCATAGAATTATTATCTTGCAGCTAGTGGCTACCACTCGTCATTGCCACATATTTCCTCGTTGTGAAATCCCGTAGCTGTGCGCATAAATTGTAACGCTCTCAAGCGAAGATCGGGAAGGGGAAGTGGAGACCAGTCGACGCCACGCGAGGGAATTGCGTTGGCGTCCGGCCGTTGTAACATACAACTCGTAGATTAATCAATGTATAACTTATTTGCAAATTCTATTAATTAGCGACAAACACATTAATTAGAAATAATTATTCCATTTTCCTAATAATATATATAATTTTTAAAAGGACAATGATTTAAAAGGCATATGTAATACTAAATTATGTAGAAAGTAATAAGATAAAAATAAATTGTGTTAAATAAGTTTGATATATGCGAATTCACATAAAAAAAATAATATTCAATAAAATGAGTTAAGGAGAATAATGAAATTAATAAATTATATTTAATGTTATAATATTATAATATTATATAACTAATATTATAATATTAAATCAATAATCATAAATTATAGTATGAATATTTTGGCTATACTAAGCCTTTCTCAGCAGCATAAAAATTCAGCATTTAAAATTCATAAATCAAGAATTCAATAAATTAAAAAAGAATATGAATTAGAATTGATATGGCATAATGCGGAATAAATAAATTAATAACAAAAATGTATAAAAATAAATAAAGAAGATAAAAATATGAATAATTAAAAATAAATAAACTAAATAAATATAGAGTCTAACTAAATAAATAAGAGATTATACTAAAGTTCAAATAATGTCAATTGCAGAAAATTATATAGAATTTAATCAATGTAGTATCAGGTCAATATAAAATTGAAAATTGTTCGAGAATAAAAAAATGTCGGATTACTCGTCGAGAGAATCTGTTTATAATCCAATTATTATTATTTGATAGTAATAAAAAGATTCTTTTAATCAATGGATTATGTTGTTAAAGAATTAGTTCTTTGAATATATAAATATAAATTTCATAAAATTTCATTTTTTTGCTTTTGTGAATTATTTCAGAAATAAATCTTTTGCAGATAACAAAAACATATACATTACTATATTACTAAATAAAACAAAGCTTAAAAATAATATTATTTATCTGTTAAATAATAAAGAATAATGAATAATGAATAAACAAACGGTCGAGTTTTTACACTTATCATTGTTTTTTCTTTGTTATTTACTTATTTATAAAGACTTTCATGCGAATAACTTGCAGAACCTTAAATCTATGAGGTTATGTGATCATTGATATGATAAATTAATTGCCTGTAATTTAATGACCCGCACCAGTAGTCCAAGTCACTCCCTTTCTATGTAGTTTAGTATATCAATAACCCCTTTCCACAATCGAGTTATTTACTTCTTGGCTTTTAGAAAGCAGTAGCATACCATTATATACTAATATTAAGTTTAAACTTGTTGTTAATTACAATATTTCTTCTTTTAAAACTTATGAATATTATTTACTCTAATAGTGATTAAAATGTTAATTAAAATACAAGTTATGTATCACTTTTATTTTTTCTGTATAAGTATATGGTTTTATACAAAAAGTTTTGGTCTACAGATGTAATAAATATAGATTACGCAAACAAACTCGCAACAAATTAACTGACAAATAAATTACTAATTAGAGATTATTTATAATTAATATTTAATTATAATTTATAATTCTTGTCAAATTTAAATTTTTAAATCGTCCTTTTTTCTAATTTTTCTATTTATATCCTTTTTATTCGGAAAAAAAATCATGATTCAAATTTATATCTTAAATTAGTAAATTGTTCAAATTAATATCCACTTTGATAAAAAGTCGTCGTCACGATATGTTCATTAATCGTTTCTTGTTACAAACAATATGTACTTATTAATCACGCATTACTGTCTTTATTATTGAAATCATAATCAATTTATGTTAATTTGTGCATATAAATTTTACAGAACACAAGTGTTATTAAATGATCAATATATCACAGTCTTTTGTTACTTAATCCGCATATTCCGTTACATGACTTACGATATAACAATTCATATATCATTTTAAGTTCAATAAAAATGATAAGGAAATTATTCTCAAATTGACGACGCACAATGTAGCACGATGTAGAGTGCGTTTGTACACAAACATTCTTCAAGAAATAATCATTATTCGATAAGTAAATTGCAATGAATTTCGCTTTGATTCCTACGGATAAATTGCATTTCGCTTTGCAATAAACAACTTTCAGATATTTATGAGTCGCCTGAATTTTATTGAAATCAATAGTTGAAGAATGTATTTAATCGCGTAAAGTACCTATGTGCTATTAAAAATCGGCAATTGTATAGAAATTTATTTGATAATTGTTATAATCTAGAAACGATTTTAACATAATATTAATTTTATAATTTATCATTCATTTTATAATATACTATTATTATCCTGACAAAATATCGAGATGAAAATATAAATATACAACTTGATAATGTCTCATTTCAAATTAAAATTGTATTTCTATATATTATTATTATTTATGACACGGTGAAATAATTGTGATAAAAAAATTAAGTTTCACGGCAATTATTGCGTTGTAACTATATATATTTATGTTCAATTTATGAAGCATCTGTAGAAAAAATCATGAATTAAATACTGTATAATAAATCAAAATTGTTTTACAGATATTTTTGATTTCAACAGTCGAAAATTTTATATTAGTAGTCGGAAATATTTTATCTTCAGATCTCAAAGACTTAATTTACATTAACGTTAAACGATAACATGCCGACTGCGGATAAATACATACAACGTTTCATCTGCCGCACGAAAATAAAATTATTATCCAGAGAGCATACATAATCAAAAAAAGAAACATACAATTTTTACGAGGGACAATTTTTGAAGACAATTTTATGACAATGTCTGAAAGATATCTTAATGATGTGATCTTTAGTCTTCAAGACATATTATAATCGCATTTTAAATGTTTTTTGAATAAGGTCGCGCGCCGATAGTCTCGCTGTTACAAAGTACTTAACATATATTAAAATAAGTAAATATTAAATAATCTACTTACAACAGTATTTTAGTTTCTGATAAATAGATAAATAGATGTTATCGCTTTTTCTGATTTATTTTTTAAATTCATTATAA
>NW_017259281.1:1511220-1515952 GCF_001594045.1 Atta colombica | reverse complement strand
CTTTATTATTTGTAGATAATAAATATTAATTAGCAATTTATTAATATTTATAAATATAATAAACGGTTTAATTATTATTAAATTAATATAATGATATAAATGCCCTTATGAGCCGACACAGGATGACAGTAGTGTGTAAGTGTATTTATTCGATAAGAAATATAAATCTAATGCATTTTAAAGGCATTTATATCATTATATAGATTTATTTCGATTGAGCTTGATTTCACTATCAATGTTATCATATTGAATTATTATTAAATTATTTGTGTACAAGTTTATATTACAAATTTTTTAAATTTCTTTTATTGCATTTTTATATATTGTTCGTTGTAAAACCATGATATTTCCTAAAAATGATATCGTATGATACTGTTTTGATGGGTAAAGTCAGTGCAAAAATATCTGCAAATTGTACATGTGAGACTGTAACATCTGTAGCACCTGTAGAACGACAACGTGAGTGCATCTTTATATGGCATATTGCTATTGAGCATATTTCATTTCATATTTTGATCGCTAGATGACACTCGCTGTATGTACGGGATGCTTACGCCATACACATATACACACCCCACACACACACACACACACACACACACACACACACACACACACACACACAACACGCGCGCGCGCGTGTGTGGTGTATATATGGATTAACATAATATAATTTTAAAAAGTTGCTGATATTTTATATAATAACCTTTTATTAAAATAAAGATATATTTCTAATAATTACATACAGATTTATAACGTGATGATTAAAGACAATTCTAAATCGCGTATGCTATAATAATGTATAACTTCTTAAAATTATATATAGTTCTGAAGTAATAAAAACATTTCGAAAATTTTTCGTACATAACTTTATTAATATTTCTATAACGATGTGTTGAACGAATTTAGATTGTTATATGTTTGCTATATCTTTTTTTTCATACTGTATATATTATATCATTTTAAAACAAAGATATATATTGTGTGTATAACTTACCTCGTGTAGAAATAGAATTTTATTTTGAATGCACTTATAGAATTGTAGCTGGCAGTTAACGTTTTCTCCAATGACGCGTAGTGATTCAGAGTCGTGAGAACACGCGATGTGAATCATGTTTTCTGCGACCAGAAAACCTTCGCTAAAGGCTATGCTCAATTCAACATGGATTAATGAGTAATTGTCATTTGCACGTCTACTGACTCGACACTGACTCACACATATTTTTGCATTATCATGTATGCATATCTTTTTTCGTAAGACAGTAAAAGTTGAATTCTATTTAAACTGTGCACAAAAAGTGTTTAGAAACCTTTCTTTAAAATATAGTCTAGTCCTTTACTTTTCGATTAGAAACATGATTTATCACTGATAAAAATTTCACTTTTTTTATGTTAAATAAAGCTTTCTTATATTGTATTTTTTAAGTTAAATTCATGTTTGTTTGTCAAATTTAGAATAGCAAGATTTTTTTTAGTAACATTGAAAATAGCTACTGAACATATAATCTTCTATTTATTAGAAAAAAACTTTAAAAAAAATAAATTATTTTAATTAAGAAAACGTTTTGTGTAATGAGTTATTATGTAATGAGTAAAATAAATTTAAAAAATATATATACGTTGGGTAAAAAATTAGAATCTAAAAATTCTAACCTTATTTTCAAAATCATTAACAAATAATACATAATCATAAAAATTATCCATTTAATAAAATCATTATCAACTAACGTTCTTTATTTATTTATTAAATAGAATCATTTGTTTTTTTTTAAAATAATTTCTAAAATAAATTTTAGAAATTATAATTTTTTGATTAAAGTAACTTCTATGATTGTTTTCATCAATATATTATAAATTAAAATTGGCTCAATTTGTTCATATCTTGTTTTAGTTCTAAGAATTAAAAAAAGATGAAGAGTATGTTAAATTAACAATAAGATTAAAATTTACTTACATTACTGTCGAATATTAAAATCTTAGATAGTCCATAACTTAAAAATTTAGTCTTAATTGATTATTAACAGAAAATAATCTCAAAAATGTTACAGTATAATAATATTTATTTATTATTTGTTTAATAATCTAATAGTAGAGAAAATGTAAATACAAAAATAAGTATTATCTTATTTATTCTTATTAGATATTCCAATTCATATATGAATAACACTAATTTTATGATGTGAAACAAAGGAGATATTAATTAAAACTTATTAAAAAAAAGTTTTAAATTTAACATCTATTATTTTCTTTCGTACAATACTATGTTTACAAAACTACTAGATTTCTATTAAAAAACTACTAGATCTTTTTCAACAATATATCATTATTATTAAAAGGAACATCAATACGCAGTTGTAGGTATTATCTTTGCTGCTCTGTTCCATTTTAGTCTAATTAACTCGCTCTTTTTCTTTCATTTTCTACGTGCGTGAGTATGGAACACGAAACTGAAGTTAATCCGAAGAATGCTCCTACAAGGCGCAATATATTTAGTTCTAACTATCGCGAACCAGCGTTTAACTTATCCGATAGTACCTAAAGGTTAATTATTTTCGTGCTGAGCTTGAACTCGCGTTGCTCGTTTAACTTTATTTCATAAAATTGGCCGTTCGCGTTTACGCTTGCAATTCGTCTACCAACGAGCTGAACGAGCAAGTAACGAAGTACCCTAGTTACTCTCGCTTGCGAAAAATAGACGTGATTAAAGCGCAGAGCGCCAATTTGTTCCGACGCAGCGCCTAAATTTTAGAGATTCAGAATTTCCTTGTCGCCTTGCTTCACGATTACCCTCACTATTCATGTCCAGAGATCTAATTATTGTTGCATCACGGTACATAATAAAATTTTTGTAATGTAAAAACAAATCAGACATGCAATTACAACATTTTGTTTTCAATATTGAGTCTATGGCGTTGCATCGCGTCGCGTTGCGTCGCGTCGCGTCGACCGGTTACTCACCGCGGGCGACGCTCCATCGATCGTGTCGGTCGCGAGGGACTCGTAGAGTGGAGAAAGAGAGCGAGCGAGACGAGAGAGACCAGGAGTGGGACAGCCCCCTCCAAGCGATATTTGCCCCTGCGGAGCACGTCTACAAGGGTTGATATACTTGCCGGTGAAATAAAGGAGTTGCCGACAATACGCTAAGATAAAGGATTAACTAAGATAAAAGATTAACAGAAACTACGTGGATGGAAGAAAGACGAGAATGTAAGAAAGAGAAGAGACAGGAGAGAGAGATGAAATCTTTAACAAATGGAAATAGAAACTGACGTTTATCCCACGCTCCCTCTCACATAAAAACTGTCACATTCACGTCTTTAGATTCAACATTAATCTATTTAATCACATTCTATGTAAAATTAATTATTTAGGGGATCGCGTTGTGAAAACAAATACCCACATAAATAGAGAGTGCCACTCCTTACGTGATTTGCTTTTATTGATCGTTGAATGATTTGTAAGCCTTGGATAGATCCACGAAAACAAGTATGCACCTATATTTAATGTATTGAAGTTGCGATTCAGTCAGAGATAGGTGTGTGTGTGTGTGTGTGTGTGCGTGCGTGTGTGTGTGCGTGTGTGCGTGCGTGTGTGCGTGCGTGTGTGCGTGCGCGCGCGCGCGCGCGCGTGTATGTGTGTATGAGTGTGTGTGTGTGTGTGTAACTTTTTCCTCTCTTACACTTTTTCCTTTCTTTCACCTCATAGTTTCTGTTAATCTTTTATCTTAATTAATTCTTTTATCTTAGCATATTGTTAGCAACTCCTTTATTCCGCTGGCGTTAAAATGAGTTTTAAAATGAATTATAAATATAAATTAAAAAGTTAATAATTATTTTAGAGTCATTTTGATATCATGATGACTTGTGTTTTACTTGGAAGGAAATAAAACATTCAGATATTCAGAAAGTTCTTTTGAGTACGCAATGTTTCTTATTTTCTGTGTAAGCATAATTATTAATTATTATAAATATCGTTTCGAAATCATTTTAATTTTTATGTTAAAACCACGTAGAAAAGCAGACTGCAAATTTGCTAAAAACACGCATTCTAGAATAATTCTCGATAAAAAAAAGTTAAACATTTTTCGTCTTTACAAGCGCATACATGGTTGTTCACAATAATAAAATAGTTTCAGGATAATAATCCAGCTAATCCATTGACGTGGAAATCTTTTCTGAGACTTCATTTATATGTCATAGATAAGAACACTTTGGAAGCACCAATGGATAGTTGCCAAGAAACAGCGCTCGATTGGAAAAGTTCTGCGCTTTCAGTCATAATGCAGAGAAATAGTTATGTACTTACCCGGTTATATATCTTGTTCGCTCGTTTCGTGATCCAGTGCCTTCATTTCTCTCGGACGATGTTCATGCAGCAGATAGTCTTCGATATAAAGAAATTTTGTTTTTTTCTTATGCTATATTTCCAACGTTTATTATTTTTCTTTTGTTTTTATTAAAGGAATATATCATTCCATAAAAAAATCTATAAAAAACTTAAAGATTAAAGTATCTACAAAGAAAATAATATTCCTGCAACACATACAATTTTTATCAAGGAATTGTTGTTTTATTAAATGCAAGATATAAATTGCAAATTCACGGGAATGGAAATAATGGATTAAAATATATTTAAAAATGTGTTTAATATATTATGAAAGATATAGAATATAATCTCGCACTATATACGACGTAAACATATTAATAAAAGTTCATTAATTGTAAATAAATAA
>NW_017259281.1:1486637-1508919 GCF_001594045.1 Atta colombica | reverse complement strand
ATATATATAATATATATAATATATATAATATTAAAATTGACGAGATATATTCTCTATTGACTAGGCACACTTAGTTCATAACAAGAAAAAAATTGTCTCTTTCTCTCGCTCGCACTCACTCGTATCTGATTTTTCTTCACTCCGCTGTCCCTTTACCGTAATCTTTATCAACTTGGATAATTTTGCAAGATTTCTTGCTTTATCTTCATTTCGTATTTTTCGCCACAGATAATAACAGAGTAATACGGAGCTCGAAAACCAAAAAGAAAGGAAGAAAGAAAAGAAGTTAGAACAAGAGGTTTAATCTTAACCTTTATTTTTCCTTACAAATCTTATGGTTTTCGATTAAGCTCCTCTTAATAGCAACAACTTCCTTATCAACATAGTGGACGCGATTTTCGAGCCCCGATGATGGGCACTGTTAAAGTGCCTTCTGCAAACACGCGTGTGTGGCCTTTTTTTAATAACTTAACAAACCATGTCATAAAACTTTGCTTCGATCTGGTTGCTCTCTCTCTCTCTCTCTCTCTCTCTCTCTCTCTCTCTCTCGCTCGCTCGCTCGCTCGCTCGCTCGCTCTCTGTCCTTCTTTCTCTCTCTTTCTCTCTTACGTTTTCTCGATCAGGCGTTATCGCTTACATTCATTCATGCATATACACACATACATATATATCAGTAGTAAATATTATCGTCCCTTATCGTGATATTATGGAAAAATAGAAACTTCTGACAATAAAAACCAAACAAACGTGAATCGGCGACCGAGGGGGGGGGGGGGTTACGAACAAGGGGTTGCGGACGTTGCGCCGATCTGTTGCGTCACCGTCTCAAAAAACCCTTTTCAACCTTCTCTACGTGCCGTATCCGCGATATCAAAAATCTGCTTCCTCCTCTCGTTCAAACCCGTACACGCGAACACGTACCGTAATGCGAATCCGTTTTACCAACAACGTCATCGTCGCGAGCAAAATCTGACGTATACTTGAGAGCTTTGTTTTTTATTTTTTAGTCGTTTCTAACAGAGAGAATATCCTAATAGATACGAGATTTTCGGAGTAACCTTCGCAGCTTTAATCCCTGATAGCTGCTTTCTGCTTTCAGTATTGAAAGTCCTCAGTCAGCGTTGAATTGAACCTCAAAAAGCTTTATTTCACGCATCAAAATTGTTCAATACTTATTGAAAGCGATCTCTCTAAGAGAAAAATATATATTTATTTATAAGTTCTCATTTTCTTTTTCTTTTTCTAACTCCTTTCTCTCTCTCTCTCTCTCTCTCTCTCTCTCTCTCTCTCTCTCTCTCTCTCTCTTGTTCTCTCAGGTATACGCCTAACATCATTAGTAACAAAAATACATTTGAGAGCGGTCGATCTTCTCGCGATTGAGGAAGAATTGAGCCAATTCCAAGCGCGCACGTACACGTATACATATATATATCGCCCCCGAATATATACTCTCTCCTCATTACACCGCAAAAACCGCACACGTACAAACGACCAAGTTAATAAAATAATTATTTCAACTGGAAAACCCTTTATACAGATTTACAGCCATTTCTCATATCGATTATGCAGAACGAGACGTAACGCCACTTCGCGATTTAAAAGCCGGTGTAATCACCAAATGTTACGAATACTATCCGTAGTGTCGTTCCCCCTTCGCGACGTTATCAAACAGGAAGCTCGTCGAAGGAGCACCGACGTTATCGTTGCAAGTTTTATCGAAGTGATTGTGACGGGGGGTAAATGCGATATCGTCTCATATCTATCTTTCAGTAAAAAAGGAGTAACACTCTTCTCGTTATTTCATATAACGCATAAAACCGATGCATGAAATGTATATTGCATCTTTGCGCGAAATCATAATTTTTAAAATCAAATAAGAAGAATCCTATATTTATGACTGAGGCAATATTTTTTATAATAAATTATTTACAAATTTAAAATTCTAATTAATATCAGATTATTAATATTCTTTTAAAGATGCTTATTAGCAACAAAAATTATTAAATTGTTTATCAATTTAATAAGTGATATTACTACTCTGGTTCTGTCTTTAATTGCGTTTTAAGACCGGAAAGGATTTCGGGGCGCTGTTCGCAGAATCATATATGTATATAAATTCACACAGAAGTATAATATTTAAGGATCCGCTTTAACTAAATATAGGATTTCTCTTACTTAAATAGATTCATTTTTATCTATCCAAATTCATATCATAATTGTTTTGTTGAAATGTTGTCACAAATTCTTAGGATCTTTGGAAATTACATTTGAGCATTTCCTTCAATTCGTTAAAAAATATTTTACCAAAAAATACAGTTACAAAGTACAAATTACAAAGTAAAAATTATTGACAGCTGGGCGCATCTTTTAGTTCTTGTGCCTATTTGTAAATTTTGTGACTTTAACATTATTATTAGTTGCACCGCAGTTTTTATACATAATTATTATTGCAAAAAATTGCATTTGCGTTCGCCTATCACAAACACTCCGATGACATGCTGTATATCCGATTCCTATTCTCGTTTCTTCACGCGCAAACATCCAAGAACATCGACGCGCGCATACCCCGCGCCCCCCCGCGGCGCTTGTTTAACCGTTTACAGTCATCGTCATTTTTCAATTATTATTATTTACTTATCTCCATCATTTTTTCTTCCCCTCCACCTATCCGTTCTCTCGTTCTCATTCTCTCAGTTCCTCACACGTTCTCACAACATCATCCGCGCGTACACGCAAATTTGATTTCTCGAAGTAGCCGCAATCAGCTTACGTTCTACTTCACTTCTTTTGATAATACATGTATATACATATTACAAACGTGTACGTATAGATACTCGTGTACGCGTGTTCGTGATTAATATATGTATATACGTACGCAATTAATTATGTAGATACTATTCGTACAAATTCGCGGATTTCTCGCGAGATCCGTACGTGTGTGTGTGTACGTGTGTTTGTATTGTAAAAGTAAGTTGTAATCATTTTACGTTACGTACATTGTATGCAAGACATCGACGGCTCACATTGTCGACCGATTGATGTATGGAATTGATGGAATGTATGATACGAATGGTCGATCGCCGATGGCGAATGAAATACCAATATCTTTTTAACTTCATTATTCTACACCCGGAAGGAGCGGTGAGAAAATGAAGAGTCCCTGTATGTATTGTTCGCTTGTTTCCAACTTTGTGCCAAAATATCGCACGTATTTATTGTATCTTTGTGTGTATGTGTGTATGTGTGTGTGTATGTGTGTGTGTGTATGTGTGTGTGTGTGTGTGTGTGTGTGTGTGTGTGTGTATGCGCACGTATGTGTTGGTGTGTGTGCATTTGGCTGATCATTAACGCTAAGACTTAACAACGCCAGATAAACGCGATATAAAAGAATTGTCCACGCCGTTCGAGACTGAACTTCGAGTTTATTATTTTGCACATTGATTAATAACCGTTTTTTTTGTGTGTCTGATGCGCCCGCTTGAAGAAAGAGTACCGCGCTCCGGGGCCCGACGTCGCTCTCCTTCTATTCTATTTTCTACGCGATCTCGAGCCACTGCGCCTCTCCTCTTTCTTCCCTTCTTATCACCCCCTCACGGGAATCGCGTACGTGTGTCTTGTGCGAAATTAGTCGTAACAAGTGCCATGGCTCTGTGGAGAACGCGTCGGTGTGCACCATCTCCATTATACACAAAAATACGAACTTTTTGTGGATTCGCAGAGAGAGACTTGTATATTTTTTTGATTTAATAAGAGTAAACATCATCTTAATCGCGTCGATGAAAGCCACGGGGATCGTTAATCGCCGTAAATACTACTCGGCGGAAACCGTGGTCGCACTATAATATTGTTAGTAAGAATTTATTAGTTATTATAATATTATTGTAGCAGCTTGATAGTTAATATTAGTTCACCGTCGTCCAATTGGACTACCCTCATTTGACGCGGAAGGTCCTTAGGAAAATCTGATAGAGCTTAATGATCCACTTGACATTCGTACAAATGCGATAATGCATATTTCGCATCGAACGAGGACTCTTTTTTGCAGTATAAAAATAAATTCTAATAGATTGCTTTAGTCTTAGTGAAAGAATTTTTTCGTCGTAGTACACGAAAAATTCCGAATAGCGCTTTTGGAAATCGCGAGAAATTATTTCGGTAGAGCTGATATCCATACCGAGTCAGATCGAACAGACATACCTTTCTTTCTTTTTATTTCTTTCACTCTTTTCAACCGACTATCGTCGGGGACCAGGCGCGGCGTACGAGCGTAATAAATCAGCCGAATAAATTCGATCTGATACGGTTTTGTGCATACGTAGTTTTAGATTCTTAACTACGTTCGCATTTTTGCGCACAGAGCTGAGCGAACAAAAAGGAATACATTACAACTCGACCAGCAAGAAAAGGAAATTTTAAACGCAACGCAAATTCTTCCATTCCGCTTATTCGAGCTAATAGACGAACGGTACAAAGCTAAAAAAAAAGATCGTCTTTGTGAATTCTCAATGAACCTGTCTTTCTTGGAGATTTCTGAGCGAATCTCAATTAACAAAGCGCAATTAGCTTCATTTTCGAACGGTAATTTTCTTTCTTTTTATTTTTTCATTTTACAGACGAGGGATTTTATAAAAAGGGTAACCGATTGTCCTTGTATCTTCGACGTCAAAGCAACTCAGCTCTGCCCGCGATTGCGACAATGTCTGCATTCAACAGAAAGCAATTTTACAACTGTTGTAAAATTCTTTTATGTGATTGGTTTATACATTTAGAATCAGAGAGGAAAAAAAGCAAGACCAATTATATTAAAAAACTTTACAACAGGTGGAAAGCTGCTTTCTTTGCTGAACGCAGCCACTGTAATTTTTCTTGAAGCGCGACCCGAAATAATATGTGCACGAGATTTGAAATCGATACATTAAGAATCACATTTAGTTGAATTAACTAATCTTTTGTTTAAGTATGGGCAAACAAATCCCGAGTTGATGAATAAAATAATTTAATTAGCAAAAAGTTGTATTATTATTGTAATATTTTACAATACTTCTTTCTGATAACATAAGTAGAATTTTATTGCAACCCAAGATTTGTTTGCCTAAACAAGAAATTAGTTAATTCAACCAAATGAGATTCTCAGTGTATAATTTCGAGAATTCAATTTCTTAAATATATCGTGAAGATAGAAGAAGACGCTTCATCCTCGTCATTTTTACTGCGACGAACAGACGTAAAGGTTTTCGTCTTTTCTGTGAAACGCCAAGATCCGAACTTACCGAAATAACATCGATTCAAAATCTCGCGAATGTTATCGCGTGTATTTTTGTAGACCACAGTAGTACGAATAAAGGCTGATCGTCAGGAATAAAAAAGATAGACCGAATCGTCTACGTGAAAACGAGCGACGCAGTTTATTGTAGTAATCACGAAGTGCAACGCGAGCCTCGCTACTTTCATCCCGCTCTCCCTTTTAATCCAAAAAACATGTCTCTATCTTCCTCTTCCGTTTTCTATGACTTTTCTCTCTTTTTCTTTTTTTAAAAAATTTTGTCGCATTTTATCACCTCCTCGTCCTCGTTCTACCACAAGCACGAAACATCGCTTGGTCGATTAGCTTACGAGTCAACGTACAAATATAATTAGAAAAATATAATTGGTAGAAGAATATAGAGATAGAGTTAGAATCAATCGTTATTATGTCTTTTTTCTTTTTTTTTTCATCTTTTTTATCGATTACGTCTCGATAATATCCCTACTCTCCGTCTCGCGCCCTTTCCCGTCCATTTTTCACATCCCTAAAATTCACTCTCAGGAGTTTTACTTTCTGCGAGTAACTTTCAAACATACGTCTTCCCTACGAGAGAAAAACTAATTCTTCTCGCGAAGGCAAAACTCTTGGCTGCATACGCTCGATCCTTACGCCGAAGCGTCAAACTCGCGCAAAACACCCACGTGGCATTGTATTTAAAAAATGCAGATTCTCATCATTTTCTGTCGTCCAATTTCTCTATCTCTTTCATGCGTAACATTCCTCATGCGATTTACTTGCCTCATGTGCATTATTGTCATGAAGCAATTTTCTCTTGTCTTTTCTCTCATTTTTTCCTCTTTTTTCTTAAGAAACGAGAATCGTGTACGCTTGTCACGTCTCTTTTAGAAGTCACACGAATACATATGAAAAATCGTTCAGTCTTAAAGGATGGATGAGAAGATGTGCAAGGTGATGCGACTCCCAAGAGGTACGACCTTTCTCAAGGCGATTTTCTCAAATTCTCCTTTTTCTTTCTCTTTCTTGTATTGCTCCGCCTGAAGCAAATATTTCTTTGTACCAGTACTAACTTTCGCAGATATATCACCTCGTATGAATATCCGATGGATATTTTTGGATATACAAAATTTTTGGACATGCAAAATTATATAAGAAAAGTAACGTGAAACTATTTTCTTCGAGGAAGCGTACGATTTCTCTTCTTTTTCTGATCACGATCGTTTCTTCGAAATTCAATAATTCCCTCCCCCTCTTCTGTTGATTATCTGGTGATAACAGCGAAGAGCGCAGAGACGTAAAAGAGGGATACTAATGCCGCGGGGAGAATATGAATGGTGCGTGAAAATGTGCATGCAAAATGTTCTTTACACAATCTCCCTGCGAAAGTAGTAGTTACGATAACGGCGATTTCTTTATACAACAGTTATAATGTGTGATCGTATTGAATGTTGTGCGCGCATAGCATAATCGATATACATGTATGTGTACGCGTCTTTCATTGTGTGCTGCTTACGTTAATTCTTCCTTCTCTCTCTTCCTCCCGCTCTTATTCATTCACCCTCTATTCTCATGTGCGTAAAATATGTGTGCGTGTCGTGAGTCCTCGATCTAAATGTCGGAGAGAAATGTCTTATTATTTTCTCTCTCTCTCTCTCTCTCTCTCTCTCTCTCTCTCTCTCTCTCTCTCCTTCTCTCTCCTGTTTCTTATCAAATCTTTCGGTTCTACCAAGTCAGCGGATTTCAGCTTTGGACTTTACCCCTCGCTCCTCTCGGCGTCTTTCCGTAGAAAGATTCCTATCTGCGTTTGTTTAACACTAGAACGTCTGGTCGTTTCTCGATCGAATGCCACTCTTTCAGAACTTGCCATACGCAATCAAATCGGAAACTGAGTCGCGAACATTGAATAATGTATAAGCAAGAGCAATAACTTCGCGACTTGATACGCGCCGCATTTGCGGATGTCTATATACACGGTGTAGAACGCATGACATTCCTTCAAAATGTGTCATATAAAATAAAAAAAAGGAAAAAAAGTTTTTTTTTAGGAAAAAGTGACATTTTTACTCATGAAATTCCGAATGGTGCTCAGTTTGTCTCCGAATATATCAAAAAAAAAAAATTTGTTGGCGCTAAAAGACACATTGGGTGCTTTTCAATGCTTAATACAAACGTATACAGGAAAATACTAGCATTGTGCACAACTCAGTTGGAACAGAATGTGTACACCGTGCACAATTTCGGATAGAGTTAGGTTAAATCTAGCTTTTCCCGTCTATATTGAATAAAGAAAAAGTAAAATTACCATCCAACGTCCCACAATTTCATTTATAATCGCTACAATTAGTAACATATAAATAACTGTTACCAGAATGCACAAGTCAAGAGAAATAAATCTATTTTCGAGAAAATAGAAAGCGGATCTTAAATATTTTAAAGTAAATTTATATACAATTCTGCAAACCGCGCGCCGAAATCTTATTCTTGAAATTACGAATAGAACTTGAAATTACGAATAGAGTCGTAATATCATAAATTAAACTGATAAGCAATTTAATAATTTCTAAAAAACAAGTATCTTTACATCGATTAATAGCTCTCGGTGTATATGGGTGTGTAGTGTTGTGTGGATAATTACAGCAATTAGAACACAACTTGTGTCGCCGCGTGCACGAAAGCGACTGGTAGTGATTTTACAATTGGAAAGCATCCATGTTCTCTTTACAATATCTCTCTCCGAGGTATATCATTAAATCTTATAGTTAAATGAAATCGTTGATGAACAAACTGTCCCCCGGATGTTCTAGTGTTAACAATCTTCGATTCTCCAAACTGTTTTGGAAATCAGCGTGAGAATCATGAGGGGATGCCGTTCCGCAAAACAAAGATGCTCGCTGTTGTGCGACACGGTGACGCGCGATGTGTATGCAGTAGAAAAATAAATTTTCTCAAATGTTTAATAATGATGATATTACAAAATGCTTCTTAACACGTGCCGTTGTTACAAAGACAATTTTATTATTTTTTTCCACCGTGTTACCATTCATAATTTTCATCAAAACAATTTATGCTTTTGGTTATTACATATGAACCGTTGTAAAGCGATCATCTATCACGTTATATCACATTTAACAAAATATTTATACTTCGTTAGATATATATCCGTATATTTTTTTATCGAATAAAAAGGAAGGGAAAAAACGGCTCGTATAGATATCCCGTTCTTGATGTGTTTGACTTTCAGAATCATCCCTGAAATATTTAGCGCGCGTTAAGAAGCATCCCGCATATCAATAAGACCAACATTCAACGAGACAAAAATACGAGACCCATTTCTCTCCATTGGCCCTTTGGCGATCATCTTTGGTGAGGGACTCACGACCGAACGAGAGGGGTATGCAGGGAACGGTACGTATCTGTGATACTTCCGTCACGCTTTGAATCTATAGGGCCATTCTCTCTCATATACGCTCTCGTGAAGGGTTATAATAATAGGTGCGTCGAAATAATCGCTACGCTACGACTCACTATTGCTAATCTACACGCGTGACTGCGGTCGACCCTGAGGTGGACCCCGCCTATAATACCTATCGACAAGAAGAGAAAAACCGAATAGCTACCTTAAAGTCCTTACTTAAAGAGATCTCTACAACGGGTACCCCGGAGTGGCACGGAGTACTCAACTACATGTAGCTTACTACGAGCGCTTTTACTACACGACTGGCCTAAATCCTACAAAGGTATACGCGCGATCGTAACGTCACCGGAGGAAAATAGTTATTGATTCGATCACGTTATTATGAGATAACAGACCGCGTTCTCGGCACGCCTTTTAGCGCTAAACGCATTTGGCCGCTTAAAGATATATTTATCCAAGATGTACTTATTGTAACATTTACTCCAAGTTGCGAACTTGTTAATTTAGTTATATTATCACTTATTCGCTTATTAATTTTCATTAAATGTTTTACTAAGCTTAAGAAAACAAAATTTTATTAAAGAGGAGTTTCATTATTAAGACTTGCGAATACTTCATTTTCGTAGCTTAGAAAAATCTTTTTTTAGATCTATAAATTATCTCGTTATAGTATTTGATTCTTTCATCTTACTAATTTTGAATGTGAATCCTTATATTAACAAATAAACGAAGCTTAAAAGCCGCATTTAGCGCTAAAACACGGTAAAGAAAACACAGAATGCTGTATTTTCTCGAGAGTATTTTAAATCCCGAGTGTAAATTGCATTAGGCTTCTTGACGAATCGCGAAGTCTTGTACGAGTTAATTCTACACCCCCCAAACTAGGGCGAAAAAATATTAGATTGTATTCAGCGGAGATAAACTTCACACTTTTAGTAAATATAAGGATTTATAATATTATTTAATATCAAAGTAAAAAAAATTCGTTTCAATTTACAAATACTGGCGAAACATTATTTATCAATTACTTCTTTTGATATCGATTGATGTCGCATTAAGTCTCTTGTCCTTTTTCTATACGTTATAAAACAATGTTACTTACTAGTGCTTTTTACGATGTTTATTGTGCGTGGCAAGATTAAAAAACGAGAAACGACGAATATATATGTATTGGTCGAACAATATCCGAAATAACTATCGGTAAAACGGTGATTACGCAACATTAACTTGATTAAGCACTTGCGTCATCGCGTTTAATCCCTTAACTCTCATATTCTCCCGTAAAAAAATATTTTGTATGCAGAAAAATATTCTAGTTAGAGGAATGATCAACGAATTTTTACAAGGACCGGCTTTACGCGCCGCACATTAATAATTATCGCTTAATAGAGGACAATAAACGTTTCAGCAACAAATAGTACATTTTCCGTGTTGCTCGTGACAGCCTATCAATACGTTGCTTCATATCACGGTTTCAATAATATATCTTCTATTGAACAGTGCGGCTATCAGCGTATCGATAAGATATATCAAAATATGTTGCCTTCGATTCACTGTCGATTACAGTACGGGAGTAACTTGTATAACAGCATCGGCAATAACTTGCAATAAATGAGTATCGCCGCTTGTCTAATAGTCAAACATTATGTCGGATTAAAAAACAGTCTCTCAAAAGTTTCGATGTCAATAAATAATGCGATACTACAGAGATAATCATCTAATACATGAGCGTAACATGAGGAAGAAATATTTCGTCTAGAAGAACATCTTCTATACTTTCCGTTACTGAGTTTCATATTTGAGACCGTTTAAGTAAAGTTCTCAACTCATCGCGAAATTGTATTAGAATTTATGACTTTCTACAAAAGGGATCTACCTCGTGATATACCGCAAGAGATTTAATTCCGCCATTCTTCTCTCGCGTACATATACATATATATAGAAACTGAGGACACGAATTATTGCATGCGAGCATTACAATTACTCTTTTTCCGCAATGACCGTAAGCTATCGTACTTTACAAATAAAGTGAAATGTTTAATTTTTAAATAATTTCGCAGTAGCAGACACATTGTACGTACAAGCACAATTTAGTAATTACGTGAGTAAATGCGTGTAAAATTGCGAATATTATTTCGCCCTCGTGACTAAGCTATTCACAATGCACATTAGATTAGAGGGTTAGTTAATTACACAGACTACACGTTACATATAGTCACAGGTTACATATTAATTGTAATATTACGGATTTCGGGGATTTGCGGAAATTGAAGACAACATATGCACGCTATCGAACGCCTAATATAAACACGCTGAGTTGATTGCTGGTATCGATCTATTGACATCACCGTGATAAAGCAATGCCATAACATATTAAGCAACGAAATTCTGATAAAATAACATGAGATAGTAAAACTACTTATAAAAAATATCTCATTCAACGTCTAGAAAAGTGAGATTCTAATAAATCTTACTATTACTTAATAAAAATTACTATCTTAATAAAAGACCTCAACTGTCTCGAAGGATTAACACATTGACCGAACAATGTGCGAACAAACAATGCTTTGCATTCAACAACGTTTAAGCTCGCGCAAATATATCTTTCATGTATTCATGTACGTACAATGTAATACTGCTTTTGAAAATATTTTAGACATAAACAAGAGATCAATATAAAGATTTTCTTCAGAAAAAAAAATCAGATGAAATCGCTTGAGAATATTTAAATTATGACAATATCATATTATATAATTAATTCTTTTTGTAGAAATTATATAATTTATATCTGACATTTTAAATATGCAATATTGATATTCAATTTATAAATTACCTATTAATGATAATTTAATTTATCTGTTCCGCAACAACAACAACGGATTATTGTTACTACGTAAAATAGTAATATTCAGAGCTTTTAACATCAAAACACCACAGATTATTCTTTGATTATTCGCCGTTATGATTATTACAAATAATCATCTATATTCAAAGCTCTTAATTCAAGCGTAATGAGAAATATGAAATTAATATATTTGCCACGAATCGAGCGAATAAAACGATATCTAGGGTTTTGCGGAAAACGCGATGTCTTCTCTTTCAACGTTCATGCGAAATCCGACCGACAGAATGTCGCACGTTCGCGTAACACAGGCCAATTAATAAAGAGAACTATAATTCGATAAGTTTGGGGCGTATAGAAATAGACAGGTCAAAGAGAAGGGTACTTCTAACGCAGTTAAAATGGGATGGGGATTGATATTGTTACGATATTGGTGTTCAGTTACAGTTTATCGTCACTCTTCCGTATGTTCTTGCTCGCGGGGGATTAGTTAGCAAAGCGACTATACATTATAATATCCTGATACAAGCGCGCTGCTTAACGCCGCAATACTTAAATAGCTAGCGGCATTATTTGCGTAGATAAAAATGGAGAATGAGCACGACGTACAAACGACAGTCCTGCGGTATACGATTGTAAAATCGTATATACATACGGTCCATATTTACACCAAGCCTTTGTTGATAAGAATATCTAAGGTCCAATTAGTTACTTCTACGAGATGTTAATCAAGCGACCGAGCGTACGATCACACGAACGATCGCGGTACATCGTTCGTTTGAGCGTTCGATCGGGGTCAAAGGACATCGATAACTAACGGTGATGGCATACGTATATATATTATAATGATATTGTTATGCATCGTAATGCTGTCATAATAATAATGTCATAGTGATGTAAGTAAACGTGCCAATGATCGTAATTATATAAATAGTACAATCGTACGTAATTGTTTACAATAGACTAGCTTTGCTATTTTCTTCTTCCTCTTAGGCTCAACATCGCTTTATAGACCTTATTTATATTACTCATCGTCGCTCTCTTCCAGATTCTAAAGATCATTTATATTGTTTCATATTGTATCATTACATCATTCTGCATTCTTTTTGAAACATCCTAGAACAGATTCTTTCTCTTTCAAAATAAAAGTAACGTTTAAAATAATTTTCACGTTCACGTGTTTGTCTTGCCTGATTATCAATTCTTATCAAGTTGCTAAAATATCGAATATTGTAAATACCTTTCAAGAAAATTTGATAATGAGAAAGGGCCTCTAAAAGTAGCACAATCAAACGTTTACAAAGTACGCGTTTGGAACTTCCCACTTCGTTCCATACAAATCTGCAAATGCGATAACACGAATGTTTTATGAAAATCCCCCCGCAACATGAGCAAAACGCAGTTAATCAATAATTAAAAATTACGTACAAACATGTTATATAACATATTCGATAAATTGTTAATATCATATAGTTCGATAATTAGTCATAGTGCGTTTTCTAAAATAGCTATACATATATGTACGTTGAATATGCACGTATATTGTTAACCATTAATCGATATATTGGCTTTCTAATTTATTATGTATATACCTACAAATATGATAAATACTATGACAAAATAATATTCTAAAAATCTTTCTCTTCCTCTCTTTTCTATTCCTCTTTTTCTCGCTGCGCGTATCCCTTTTAAAGTCATCTCTTTTAACGATTCAACTCGGTTCCTGGAGATTTACATTCTCAAGGATTCTCAATTAATTTGAGCGAGCGAGACATTCTTTATCAATCTGTGCTTAAGATCCGTCTCCACGCGGCCAAATTCAACAAACATCGAGTAAATATCCAACGCTGGAGATTAATAATGCTATCGCATCACGTGGAGGTGGAACTTAAGTTCATCGATATCGATATTGTAGGCCGGATCTAAATCATGCCTGGTCAAGCAATAAGGAAACTGAACGAGAAATTAAATAGCTCGGCTGTAGCATCTTTTTTAATCATGAAATATTAACTGCATATTATAACAAAAATCTGCGCATGTTTCACAAACATTAATGGAACAAAATTATTAACAATCATCAGATTATGATTCAACTTATAAAATTAAATTCGACATTATTGAAAAATAATAATTCGTGTATAGAAATCTCATAGGCATTTTTTGTTGTCAACTTTGTGATAAGACTCACTTGTTAAAGAATCGTTTTTCTCAAATTCGAGTAAAACGATTCTTCCTTGAGCACTTGGTGTAGAAATCTTACAAGTTTATCGCGCACAAGATTGTTTATAAATGTGATACGTGAAAGTGAATATCGCGAGCAAACAAAGTCTTGATGTAAATTTATCAATAATTCGATGTGATTCTTTTTTATTTTACACATTCATACGAAATATTAATCTACGATCATCTTTATCGAATGTGCACTAGGGAGAATATATCTCAGTACACAAAAATCAATACTGTCTCCTTGCTATTTTAAAAATAAGATTGTAAATTAATTATAATTCAATTTATCAAAATACTTCCCCAATCGAAAACAGAATCATACGTGCTCGAAGTTTTCTCTTAGATAACAATAAAGAACATCCATCCTTGCGTCAACGATCGATACTTTTGTCCTCTGCACATTTTATAAAAAATTCTTATGTTGTTCTATAATTCTTCAAACAATTGTACAGTCTGGCCTCTAAATCGTTAAATTACATTAAAAATATAACTAATTCCTAATTCTAACGAATCTACATGATTATCGAAATGGAATTATCAAAATGGAATCGATAAAAGCATCGTGCTCCAACAACGTAATGTAATTTTAATGATTGTAAATTTCATTCGTTCAACTTTTTAAAACACCTATAACAATCAGACTTGTTGAATGAATTCCCTCGCGCGTCAGTTCGATTTGATTTAGTCATCCAGTTGAAAAATTTAGTCGACACAAGTTTTCAAATTGAATATTCTGCTGCTTTTCGTGATCGCGACTATGAAAATCTCTCAGCCTTTCGAGACTTCGAAGAATTTGTGTCCTAAAATAGATTTTAAGGATTGGGATTGAATTCTACAAAAGATTCTTATAGAAAAGTACTGCGCAGGTATTATTTTGGAAAGAAAAGTTAAAGATTATAATAACTTTTCGAAATCGATATGTAAACTTATTTTCCCTTTTTTACCTTTAATTTATTAAATAGTAACAAATTTTAAGGGAAAATGACTTTACAGATGTATTAATAAAAGATATGCTTTTAGTCAAATGTTAAATAGTAAAAAAGTGCCTCGGAAGGATTAAGTCGTATAAAAATTCGCGCGTGTTGCTTGTGAAAAATTGATCGCTTCCATATTTTTTCTATTTATCTCGTTTTTGGCTCCCATATATTTATTTCTTTCCTTTTTTATTTTGACTTTGTCTGTCGATCAGCTCGGAGGGAACGTTTATTCTTTCATATTGGGAATTACAACAATACGCGTAATACGTATCTTATTAGACTGTCATCTTTCTCTTGGCAGTCGCTATATTCTATATAGCTGATCTACATTATTGGTTTGCTTTGCAAAAATAAAATTTCCAAAGAACAACTCTGATACTCTCGTTCAACGATCCTCGACGTTTATCAGCTAAACGTTATTCACCAATCATTCACTGATCAAGCCAGCGACATTTCGCGCTTTTTTATATTTCTCATTTTTTTTTTCCCTTTCATTTCATGCAAAAGTGTATGTCGTAACGGTACCTTCAAAACAAACTTCGGTCCCGTTGCCATAATTTCCGAGAAAGAATCGGACGTCCCGCCCGAAATCTGTTCGAGTTTCTCTCTCCTTCCGTTTTTTTTTTTTTTTTCATTTCGTGTGAAACGAATCGCGGATTCCAAACTGCGAATGATGCCTGTCGCGTAGTCAGTGTGGTTCCGCTCTTCTTTTGTTCAATGTGTTCTATTTGTTCCTCTCGCATCAGCGTGCATCAAAATTGAACGGTGTACCAAGAAGAAGCGGAAGCGGTAGACGAATCGGTCGATAACCGGATACGCATTAAAAAGTACATACGTTAGGATGGTAGAAAAAAGATTTTCGCGGGATAAAAAGTTCCTTTGATGGTTCGCAAAGGCTACGTTTCACCCGTGGCTTTGATGTTCCCTAGAGTAATTGACATGTGAAGATACTTATAGTTTATACCTTTCTTTCCGCTGAACGGCTCAACTCCCTCCTTTTTTTTTTTCAATTCTGTTTTCTCGCGACTCAATGCGCTCGCACAGCGATAGAATTCGATATCATGAAAAGCAGTACAAAATCATAAATATGTTTTGAATTAATATTTTATAAGAAAGGTAATACCTTTTACTGATTTTTAAAATCTTCAATTTCTTTATATCCTTAACAACAAAAACTCATACAAATCATCAAATCATACAACTCATAAAAAAAATATTTCTTCCAAGCTTTGAATACTAAAGGATTTTAATAAAATATTAAAAAAGAATTTTTTTATCATGCAAAATAATAAGCTAGGAGATATAAAATTTCCACCACTAAACATTGTCTCTCGCTTGGTCGATTGACTTGAAGAGGAGAGTAGATAGATCGAAGGGACGTTTATGACAAATTAATGATCAAAATTAATGATCAAAAAAAAATTTTTCTTGTAAAAAACATATACAAACATATAAAAATTTTTAACAATTTTCCTCATTCCTTCCTCCAAATTAGATTTTTTTGTAAAAGAAACTATGCAAAAATGATTCTTTTAATTATTTTTCATGTTTTCTCATTATTACTGTTATTTTTCTTGTATTAAATAATAATTTTACAAAAGAAGAAGAATATGTAAACATATATGGTCAAATTTCAAAGATAATAATATATTTTTATATATATTAATATGTTTTTATATAAAAATTTTTTTCGGGCTTAGTAATATATATACTTAATGATATTTAAAATATTGCGTCACGCATTCAAAAATTCAAATGCTATATATTAACAAGTCATATATTATAAAAGTAATTTCCTTTTTTCTTTTGTTTTTTAATGAATGTGACTCAAACTCTTCGTATATTATTTCCATCAACTCTCCTCTGTCCTCTATCAAATAAATATTGAAAAAGAATATTGAAAAAGAAGACAACGAACACGATATATCTATGTGCACGTGTTAAAATCTTCAAATGTTCCTCCCCTTCTACATTTCATATTGTTTCTTAATTATTGTACAGAATCCAAGAGAAGTGCTTGTTTTAAAGTGGCATCTGATTCACAATCAGAAATTTATTAATTTTTTAAAAGTAGTTATTATAATTAGTCTCTATCTAAAGGAAATTCTTAGTTGAATCTGTAAAAATTTGTTAGCTCAATCCGTAAAAATGTGTGATAGATAAGATACTTGGCTTAAAAAAATATTGCGACAGGAATGGATGGATAGATGCCTATGACATCTGGTTCCAAGAGTACAAGAATTAAGACACGCAAAGTGTCAAGCGCGCTGATTTTTGCGCAAATTTCCAACCGCTATTATTGCGGTTTATCGCGCGCGATCTGCGAGTTTGTTCGTTCATTTGTTCGTTCTAGATCCGCGTTTCTCGTTCGCCGGAAGAGCGCGTTACGACGAGCTATCGATTACCATAATCTGGGATCGTTGCGAGAGAAAAGTTCAAGTGCCGCGTACGTAGATGTTCCTATGAGAGAGAAGAGTCGCGAGATTACGCAAAAATGTTATTCGATAATTCGCAGACATACAATTATAAATATCGATAACGAGCTAATGTCTAGCTATCGTCTAAACGAAAAGAGAAACATCCAAGCCTTCTCCAAAATCTCAACTTATTTCTTCTCCTCCCTCCCCCGTACCACATTGTTTTCCGTATCTTTCGTTTCATTCTCCTATCGTCTTGTCAACAGAGTGTTATCAACGCGAGTATCACCGTGACGTTGCACGGCTAAAGAGTCGTTAATTAATAATCTACAAGTAGTACTGTTCCCAGATTTATTTATTCATCGCGCCTCCCTCTCACATTCACGCACAATTTTTTGTGTTCTTTGTTAATTTCAAAATTTAAAAAAATACATATATATTCTCAACCAGACACGCGCATTGCGACGGGCGCGGTCTAACTATTTACTTTTCTCTCTTTCGTTTTTTTTTCTTTTTGTTCAACTTGTCAAACAACGCTTTTGCCGCTTCCGTGCTTCTCTTTCTCTCTCCTTCTTTCTTTCCCTATCTCTTTGCTCGTTTTAACTTCTTTAATAAAATCCTACCAATCTAAGTAATAATAATAGTTAATTTAAATATATATGCATGTATACGTCATATATATTTATAATGTAATGTATTATGCGTATATTATGTGTCTGTACTATGCTCGAATAGCGAATATAGAGATATGAATAGGATTTATATGGAATATAATGATGCGTAATGTTAGGTTGGGCAATAATTTATCAATAATAATGACAATAATAATAATCATAATAATAAAAATAATATTAGAGTAATAATAAAAATAATAGTACTAAAATAATAAATAATGTTCAATTAATAGTAATTAGATTGTAATAGTAAAACGCATCGCGGAGTTTAGTAGTTGGCGACTAGAGTTGTGTCGCGATGCTTGTGCAAAGACAATTAAGGTGGCAATTATAAATAATACTTAATAAATTCGATAAACCGCAATAACGAACAGAGACGAAGATATATAATTCCATAAAGAGACAATAGTAAATGGCAAGATGTCGTAATGATTCATAATAAATGACGAACGCGCGCGTTTGGCAACAGATTCGATAGCGGGGATAATATAATTGTCGTATGCCAATAGTAATCAATGATAATAATAATGTGACTGACATCACGACGACGAGTATGAAAATGTAGGAAAAGCCTTATTAAATCCCCTTTCTAATATAATAATAGCAATAATAATATAATAATAATAGTAATAATAATAATATAATAATATGATAATAGTAATAATAGTGATAATAATAGCAATTATCCCTGTGCTTCGCGCATGTGTCCTTCCTCGAGTGTATGTGTGTATCATGCGCGTGTCTCCGTGTCGTACGTATACTTATGTATATACGTGCGTGTATACGTGTTACCTTACTGACTAATAGTATTAATTATTACATACGCTGAGTGTTTAACTTGTTTTACACGCGATGCAAAGTAGCAAAGGTTATCGAGAGGCCATGACTAGACATTCAATCGTATAAGTTTTCTTGTCATACGACTTACAATAGTAATAACAAGATGGCGGGCGGCACCGGAAAAATGGCCGACGAATAAAACACACTCGACTTAATTAATATATCCATACACATAATATACATATAAGTTTTGTCCTCCCATCTTCTCATCTCTCCCTCTCTTTTTTCCTCGTCCTCTTTATTTAATGCGCTATCTTACTTTCAGTATTTAACTCCTTCGTCGTTTTAAGGAGATACTCGGCGCTCCTTCTCCCTTCTTCTTTCGCTCAATGGTAAAAATTAAAAGAGAGTAAACGATTCACGATTACATGACAGACATTCTGGAATACTGGAGGCTTCTTATCTATACACCACATAGCAAAATTCTTACTCTCTCTATCTCGCCCATGCATGTACACCCTTCTTTCTTATTTTCGTTCGCTAGAGTTAAATCTTAAAAACACGCGAAAGCTAAGTCTAGAAAAACGTACCTTAAATTACAACACATATCGTACCACGTGCTGTGCCCAATCAACGGCTATCAACTGATCGATTATAGTTCGATCATTTTTACTCCTCCCGTCTCTTTTTCTTTCCTTTCCCCGCAAAAAAGTGCGGCGGTTTGTTGGGGGAAAACAAACCAGTTCGGACCCTGCATTCCTTCTGATAAGCTCCTCTTAATGGAATGTATGTTAATCGCACAACAAGTGGTCCACGCGAGATCTGCGTTACAACGTCCTTACAATTATGATACTTTACAATTACACTTCTTTGTCAGGAAAGCGTTAAAGTATATCGAAATTCACAAGTGTTTATTTTTTTCCCTGATCGAAATGAGGGCTGAAAATTGATTATGCGTCTCACACTCGTGTACCATTTTAAGGAACATGCAACTCTGGAAATATCACCAAGCGTGACAAATTAGGACACGTGCTTATGAAAGATTTTATTTAAGGCTGAGCCTATTATTTAACATAAGTAATTTGTCTGTACTAATCTGAATTAGAGGAGACATAACACTTCAATTCTAAATCCTCTTATGTTACAAAGCGGATAAAATTATATCGTTGTAAATAAGCATATACTACAATACATGAAGAACAAAGAGTTTATTATTCATTGAAGATTTGAAATATGAATATTATATTGTATATCAAACTCAGAGTAAATCGAAGATTTTAATGGCGTATCGGAAGATAGCTCAGCAACGATTTTTCAAGGAGGAAAAAGACGTGAAAAGTTATTTTCTAATGGAAACACGAAATGTTGGTCGCATCGTTTCGCCTTTACGCTTCAACATACGGACGATTAAAAACTTTTTCCAAGGTAAGTAAGCAGCAAGGGCGGTTCAACGATTAACGATTAACTGGCCATTCAACATCGAGTAACGTCTTAAGATCTACTTAAATTCCAAAGGAGAACGACGCGACCGGCCTGATAATTTGTTCGTCGGTCAGGCTATAATAATAAAGAATCTTTCGCCATCTTTGTACTTCAAACGTATGCATCAATTTTCTTTCTTTTTTCTCTTCATACCCTTTTTTTTTCTCTTCATACCTGTAACTCGCATTACGGCGTAATTCACGTCATTTCCCGCGCTTGCATATTTCGCTACTCCGTCATTTCCAGATCGCCATTTCGATCATCACGATTGCAAAATCAAGACTTAAATAGATTTTATAAGAACGGTCAGCGACAGACGAGTTCCCTTTAATGATTTTCTTTTATCAGGAAATGTTGAAATGGATTTTCCAAAATAACTTTACCATTATCTTTATCTTCGAACTGTGCTTTCCAGAGTTACATAGCTCAGAACGAGATTACATCGAGAGATTCAAACACTGAATATATGACCGAATCTCTCGAGCTGAATTTACTGGTAGTATTAATGACCTCATGAATTTTCTTTTGAATTTCTTCATTTTCGAAGAAATTCTAAACTTCGTCATTAATACACGTACGCTCGTTCTCGATTCGTGGACTCTCTTGTAATTCGTACCGTCGTCGATTGGCGCACGTCGCGCGCGGTTACGTATACACCACGTTTAATCATGCTAGTGATATATGCGTACAATAATAATTAATTCGCGTATATCGCTTACGGACTAGGAAATTCGTGTCGCGCGTGTCGCCCAAGCCTTACGGTCGCATTTCGATCAGCTCCGGTCAGCGATCCGACGACTTCGTTAAATTATAATAACCTAGCCGTGCAGAGGATGAAAGTACGATCGACCGGAGCCGATTCGATGCCACCGAGCCGACATTGCGATGCGCCGATCCTCCACGGATTTCGTTTACAGCATTTAATATGCATTGTGTGGTGTCAGAGAGACTGCAGCTCGGCAGCAAGTACAATATATAACTAGGCATGCAACAATACTTGGAGTGGTATTTTTCTCGAGTTAAAAATAGCGATCAATCATTCAATCTCCTCTCGTACCCTTTCTCCCCAAAAGTATCTGTCTCACTCTCTCATCATCTCACTTTCACAGTTGCTCTTTTTTGTTTACTCATTAAGTAACATTACTTGGGCCCGGGAAGAATGTAATTTTTCTTCTTTTTTTTCTCTCTCTCTCGCTCTCTCCCTTTCTCGCGAAAGTTACACAGAGTCGCCGCGCGCCGCTGTCTTTGCTTTTGTGTTTCAAAATGTGTGGCGTCGTGTGGATAATTAAAAAAAAGTTCCCCCCCCTTCTTTCGAAATGCATGAATACCTTTTTGTCATTAAGCTCTCGATCTCGTCTCTTCTCCTCTTCTCCCACGCAAGGAAAAGTTTTCTCTGATCCTCGACCGAGATCGAATTACTCGTAACACAGACGCATCTGTGACTTCACCGCACAAATTGCAGCAAGTCAAATGATTTATGATAAGTCATCCCTCCTCGTGTTTTCAAGGGACAGGCGTTCTGCATGCGTTTTGTCGGCGGCGCTCGGCGCGGTCGATACACAATTAACGCGCGTTGCGAACGTACAAAAATATATATGTAATATCTATATAATCCGCTATAGGTTTCTAAAAACTCGTCTCTCTTTTTTTTTCTCGTTATTATTAATTCACTGGCGATCACGACGTCGCGAGTGCCGCCGAGGGGCCATGCATTCGCTCACAGGAATTTCCCCGTTCAGTCGCGAGATCTCGTTTCGTTTCATTTCTCTATTTTTCTGAACGTTCGTCACGAGAGATCATCGCGCGGAAAGAAAACTGTCAGGAAAAACAGGATATTCGGTATTGGAAACTAAGACCGAGAACTGACCAAGTTCTTCATCTCACATTACATTTTCGCACTTAAGATATCAGAAGAAATAACATGTGCTAGGAACAAGTTAAGTAAAATTCAACAACTCGAGAGAATATGCAATTGACTTGGTCATTCCTCGACTGAACCGTATCGATTGACAAGATGTTTGCTTATCAGCAATGTCTTCTTCAGGATTCATTTATCATTCGAAATATCACTTCTGTTCATCATTTTTGGCATTTGGAAAATACTATATTTCTCAAACGATTTTGGAATTTGACGAAAAAAATTGCTAGTAAAGGAAAAAATAATAAACATCTACTCTCCCGGGAAAAAATGTTATATATATATATA